>NC_084537.1:21833191-22003191 GCF_024500275.1 Phycodurus eques | reverse complement strand
GTCTTAATAATGGACATAGATCATAAATATTCAGACCCATTTAGTTCTATGCGGAAATGGGCTGCTGCAATAACGGAAACAAGGTGAACATTCAGACTACACTGGTTATATGCATAAATGGCGAGCTGTCAAGGGCAAACCAGATCGTAAACATTCAGACTTAACTAGCTAGCTAAATAAACAGAATGCTTCAAGAAGGGAACCAGATGGTAAACATTGAAACAGAAAACTGGTATTTCAGTCCATATCCACTGTAGATGTGTATGACAATCATTAAAAAAAACACACTGTGCTTTAAATATGTCATCAACAGCACAGCTGGACTCCTTCACAGTCTCAAAACACATTTTCTTCACCCCACAAACATTCACTACACAGGATAAATAGCTGCAGCGGATAAGTCTCAGCCAAAGCTTTATTGCAAACTCAGCTTGTGAACTTTGACAGTCTGGAACACGACCAGAAGACTCTAAAAAAGTGCATAGCAGGCAGGCTGCTGGTTTGATCCTGCTGTAGGCATGTCAGCAGTGCTCTATCTAGTGGGGGAATTGCTCTATGCAGATACTAAAAAAGTGCTCTTCTTCTATTATCAATTTAAAACAAACACCCCTTTGTAAACATGTATTCACTGTACTTACCCTATGATACAGACATACTGGTCAGAATATGGTTAACATGCATGTGTTCCATCAGATGATTTGACTAGAGAGCTAAAGAAGGTATATAGCCCCATCTACTGTTCGTACATAACAATGACCTGGAAATATACCTGTAAGATGAATTCAACTAGTTATCTGCATAAATGGGTTGCTGCCCGAATAGAACTGAGTAGTAACCAATCAGAACCAACAACTTAGATGCAAAAATGGGCTGCTGTCAGAAGGGAACCGGGGTAGAAAAAAATAAATAAAACCCAACTAGTTAGCGACTTAAATAGGGTGTTGTCAGAGGGAAACCTAAACATTAAACAGGACAGGTTTTCTGCCAAAATTGACTGCTGTGATAATGGAAACATGAAGTGGACATTCATACCCCACTAGTTAGATAAATAAAAAGGCGGCTGGCAAAAGGGAACCAGATGGTAAACATTCAGACTAGAGGTGAAATCAACAACAAATCTATTTTAAATTTTATCGACAACTATTTTGATAAAGAGAACTTGTTTAACTTAAAACTGTCCCATCTGCTTTTACTTTGGTAAATAGTGTTTAACATTTTAGCCTATTTTCTGACATGTTACGGACGAAACCAGTAACTAAATCATAATCAACGTGTTTTTTCTTTAATCAGACTCATCGATTAATCAAACAAATGATTAACAGATTATTCAATGATCAAAATAATGATTAGTTGCAGCCCTAATTCAGACTCAATGAGTTAGCTGCAGAAATGGGCTATCTTGAAGTAACTAATAATTAAGCAAACCATTAGATCGGAAAATGGCATAAGACAAGTTCAACTTAAAAAAATGTTTCCATAAAACATATCTTGTCAGACTTCAGCTAAGTGAGCATCTAAAGGATCCAGTCCATTTGTTTTGCTTTTTTGTTGGCTTTCTTGCATCATCAGCCCAATGGGACACTAGTGTAATGATAACCATAGAAAAATAAATTGAACTTTTGTCATCAGTCTCTGCTAGGACCTTATTCCTGTTTGTCAGGTGTCCGAAGGATGAGTAGTTTTACTTTAATATAGTTTGGCGTGAAAATCTTTCACTCACATCCGTAGGCTTAGCTGGGAGGTCTTCGGTTTCTTCATCGAGGAACGGCGACTCGTAGTCGGAGATTTGCTGGCCGCTGTCTTTTTCCACGTCCTGCTCTGACTCGTCTGTTTCTGTGACAGCCAGGTTGTCTAAATATAGTAGATACGAGGAAGACTTTTGCGATTAAAACTGGTTAACTGGTTCTGAAAGGCTTCTTCCCAATGTACCTTCATCAGTACTGAGTGTGTGCGGTGCTATTGGGAGCGACAGAGAGGTGGCCGGAGGTCTCCTTGCGAGCTGAGGCTGGGGACGTCGCTGTTGGGGGTCGTCATCGTCGTCTGACTGTCCACTGTCGCTGGAGGAGCTCCACGCAATGTCCACCGTGTCCTCATTGCGATTGTCTGTGGTGGATGAGGAGGATAGATGCCATGTTTTGGGGGGGGGAAATATATATATATATATATATATATATATATATATATATAATATATTAGCTACATTATGACTAATTATTATTCTGGGGCAGCACAGTGGTGGAGTTGTTAGGACGTCGGCCTCATAATTTTCAGGTTTGTGATTCTATTTCAGCCTACGTGACGTTAGCGGGTTCTCCCCATGCTATGTCAGTTCTCTGCTAGTACTGAAGTTTGTTCCCTCATTCCGAAAACATGCTGGTTAGGTTCACTGAATACTGTAAAATCTCCATAGGTGTGAACATCATTGTAAATAGTTGTTTGTCTATCTGTGCACTGTAAATGGCTGGCAACCAGTCCAGGTTGTACCACACTGGGCTAGGATCCAGGTCACCTGCGACCCTAATGAGGACAAGCACTATAGAAAATGGATCAGTAGTAGTTTTGGATACCACACAAGGATGGAAAGAAGGAAAGATGGATGGAAGGTAGGAAAGTAGTTGGAAGGAAAGAAAAATGGATACAGGGGAGGATGGATGGATGGAAAAAGAGGGGGGTTAGTGTATACTGTACCCACTTCTGGCCTACCCTGTATACATAATGTATAACAATGTAGCCTGAGCAGTGCCTTTAATGATTAAATTAATAAATTGAGTACGTACTGCTTTTATGTTAATCATAAACATATTGTTGAATCAATACCAATCGGAAATAACCTTTTTTCACCAGTTACAATGTACCTGAAACTGGTGAATGCGCCAACTTTCTTACTACAGACAGTTTTCTTCCAGAGGTCTTCACATCCTGCAACAAATCAGCAAATATAATCGCTAAGTATAATACTGGGGTGACCCAAAAAAAACAATAATTAAGAAGAAGAAATCACCTTTATGAGCGGAGAGTCCAAAAAACTCTCACCGCATTTTTCCCAGCTCCTGGCTGAAGACGATGACGAAAGTGCGGATTGTTTTCTCACTCCTCTCACACCGCATTCAATATCATCCGGGAAGAAGACACACTTTAAATCCCTAGACCACTGTTTACGCTTGACAAACACACACATCAAATGGGAAACAAACAGCACCTGGCGTTTAGACCCTTTTAACTATCAGCTGTGAGCGGTCAGAAGTGGGAAATAACAAAACTGCCAAATTAGCGTTGAATACAACTAGCTCATTAGCAACAGGAGCAAGCTAGTTTCTTACCTTTCTCGAAGACATGCTTTGTAAATAAAGTTTCGCTCGGGCCGAAGACTACTTTGTACGGATTTTGACACCGCATAACCCCAACTGAAAATGTCAAATTAACCTGTACTGCCGCATTGTTTGGGACTCAAACTGAATGGTAGAAAATGGAACTACAGTAGTTGATGCACTACCCCATGCTAGTTACGGTGCGTTTGGTTTAATCACCGTCATGCTCCGACTGTGTTAGGCAGAAGAAGAAATATTTTCTGTACTTTGAATTACGGTTGCTATCGCCTGTAATTTTCTAAATACATTTATTACATCGATCAAAAACTATCAAGTTTATCAAAAGGCTACAGCTGCGGTGCATTTAATCACCAGGTGGCCCGACTGTGTGGCAAGAACCTGACGTTTTCGATGAACGGTCACTAACCTAGTTGACACTTGAGCTACTTCTTGATGAGTTCTGATTAATGCGAAGGGTACCAGTTTGATACACATTTCTGAAATAACACATTTGCTCCAATTACCTTTACTTATGTTGTAAATAATATGAATCTATGTGAAGACATTGATCATGATTATTTCCCCCAATGATCAATTCTTTATTTAACAAGGCAGGAGCAAATAATCAACATGCAACACTTTATTATTCCTATAAAATTAGTAAATTGATGATTCTTTTATATAATCACTTCAACACATTGCTAGGATCACTGGTGAGCTATTTTTAGAACCATGGGCTACTCTTGTGGGGCCATGGGCTACTCTTGTGGTCCGTGGGGCCTACCTGCAGCCCAGCGTGTCCCACTGTTGGTAACCCCTGAATTACAGTATTGTAAAGCCAACGTGCCATCTTGTAAAGGTTTTTCGCTGAGTAAATATAAAATAGGACATCCATCGAGTCTATATCAAAAATACTGTTATTTCTCATTACTGTGAAGATTATTTGTAAAGTATTCAAGGCATGACAACGTGGACTCAAACATTTTATTACAGCAAATCCATCCGAATCTCAACTTTCAAATAGCAGATTAAACATACAAAAGAAGCTCACTTAACATACTCGCTTTTCTTATTAAATATGTAAAAATGTCAAGTTATTCACAAATAAAATGCAAACATGCAAAAAACAAAAAAATATCTAGGGAATGTATCATGAGTGGGACATGGAAGAAAAAAATGTAACATTTACCATTCATTAATTATTGACAGCAAACATGGTTTACATTCCTTTTCATTTACACAATAATATATAACATGACTAAAGCGTTATGGTGCGCTGCCCAGCTGTCTGTTAGTAATAATGCAATATTAAGAAAGGGTATACAATGTACTTACTGGAATATATAGCATAACAAAACACTCAGTGGACTGACCATTTACACCAGAAATTAACCGCTAAGAATCATCACAAGCTGAGGTTTGAAAACTTAAAAAATGTTGCATTGTAAAGGACGACTATGCCCCCGAAAATATGCATCTTCTTTCCTAACAGTTATGGCATATTATCAATGAAACCGTTGTGGCGTGGCGTGACAATGCTTCAAACATGTCCTAGTTTAGTCATACAATAGTGTTGTAGTCACAATTCATGCCTGCAGTGTCCGTCTTCACACGGACCCAGAACACATAATCTACTATGTCTAAGGCTCGAGAATGAGAATAAATATGGCGAGGGTCTCTGGACAGATTGTCCAATACACTCAAAATGTCAGTGCAACAACACGTGCTGGAAGGAAGGAAGGGTAAATAAGAGCTACTACGAGCCCTTTCTGGGCTTTTTGCTTATTGCAATATCTTGTGGTTCAAATTGTGGACATCAAAACAACCTAAATCAAAATTGGAAAGCTAACAGCAACAACTTCAGCATTTCATTGAGTGAAACATTTGATAGTCCTTGTGATGGTCTGAGCTCCACTTTGTGACCACAGCAAAAGTCACAAAAACATTGAACAGTGAGCGGAGGGATACTTTTATATATATAAAAAAAAAATGTAACAAGGTGATGGTGTCTACTCGGGAGGTGGCTTCAATCTGCTCAGTCTTTGAGAGAACAAAAAACCATGAGAGGAAGAGTTCTCACATTAAATAGAAGAAAGAGTGTTTTTCAGTCAGTATTCGTCCTGTTCCTCCTCCTGCTGATCATCCAGCGCCTCCTCGTGGCCTTCTTGGTCCACATCAGGGCCGTCTCCCTCAGCCAGCTCCTCAGCTCTCTCCTGAAGAAGAAGAAGAAGAAGTTGAGAACAAGAAGAATACAGTATTCCCCCACCTATTCGCCATTAGAAACTTGCAAATTCACCTATTTGCATTTTTTGTTTGTAACCTATCCTGTTATTTTCTGAAAAACTCGGTTTACTGTATGTTGCTTTACTGACCTGATCATCGATAGCATAGAGGACTTCCATTAGCCGCTCGACGAAAGGAGCGTTGTTTTCACCCTGTTCTTGACAAAGGAGCTCCACCTCTCGCAGTTTGCTGAAGTAGTGGTCCCGCTCCTTCTCCACGCCTTCCAGGGCCACTTTTAATGTGTTCACCTGCAAAAATATATAAATAAATAAATATTTTTTTTGGGGGATAGATAGATAGATAGATAGATAGATAGATAGACAGATAGACAGACAGACAGACAGATAGATAGATCTTTATATATTCCGCGGCACGGTGGAAGACTGGTTAAAAGCGTCTGCCTCACAGTTCTGAGGTCCGGGGTTCAATCCCCGGCCCCGCCTGTGTGGAGTTTGCATGTTCTCCCTGTGCCTCTGGTTTCCTCCCACATCCCCAAAACATGCATGGTAGGTTAATTGAAGACTCTAAATTGCCCGTAGGTGTGAATGTGAGTGCTAATGGTTGTTTGTTTCTATGTGCCCTCCGATTGGCTGGCAACCGGTTCCGGGTGTATCCCGCCTCCTGCCCGATGATAGCTGGGATAGGCTCCAGCACCCTTGTGAGAATAAGCGGCTCAGAAAATGCATGGATGCATGGATATATTCCAAGTTAATTCATTTGGAAACCTCAAAGGACTCATTATGCATTGTTGTTGTTTTTTTTAACCAAAATAATTTCACGGTGTCATAATGAGGACATATTATAGAAAATTGCCTTTTTAATGGCTTGTTTGTTAATACAGTGAGCCCCCGCCGATTTGATGTTCACAATTCACAAATTCACTGAACGTTTTTGCTGAAAAACTCACCTATTCATGTTTTTGTACTCTTTCTGGAACGCCCTACATTGCCACAAGATGGCGCCAAAGCGGGAGCTAATATGACGTAATTGATGTGAAGGAAGTACATTATGTTGAAGTGATACATCTCGACTGTACTAAGATCTTCCATCTGTCGTGATGCCTCATTTGCGAAAGTTACAGGGAATGTTTGCGGCATGTGATGTGCATGTTTTTGCTCTGCTCAATTGCTATTAAAAACTTCACGCTGACAAATGACTGACGACTCGTTATTACTTGACAATTAGATATTTTTTACGACTTGTCACGGGAACATACACGCATACTTCCGGTAATCTGTAAGCCATTTATTTTTGGGGGTAAACGCAATGTAAAATGAGTTTGGAAAGATATTAAACAGTTTGGGATTATAATTTTTAGTACCATATCGCATGTTTATACTATTAATATAGGAAATTACTGTATAAACATTTTTAGGGGCGTGTCATTTAAATGTTGTTCATTATTCGTGTAAGGGCTCTGTCCCTTTCACCTGCGCCGAAATATGCGCCTAACCCATGAGCGCAACAGCATTAGCATCTGATAAATCGCGCAGACTTGATTGCTTGGTGAAGCTGCCTCCACGAGTCAAAATCCTTTCAATGGACCTCATTCACTGGCCGTGGTTTTTGCTTGCGCCATAACAACGTTCCTGTTTGGGCTGAAAATGCACTTTTGAGCCATTTTTTGGCCCAAAATTTTAGGTGCGCCACTATTTAGAAAGAACACTAAAGCGTCGGAAAAATTAGGAATTGTAAACTGTTCGATCACAGTTTCTGCTTGTTGAGTGACAACATCATACGGCACACAGACAGCTGCAACGGGACATACACATGCATGCACATACTGTAAAAGCACTTGAACAGAAAGAGGGTAAAAGTGATGAGAAGTGTCCTTTTCATTATTACTGTAATTAGGATAGTCAACTCAGAAAATGTCTAGTTTCAGTTATTATCGTTGAAGCTATTATTGTTTTTCTAAATGACTGTAGTTCCAATTATCTTCTTGGGATAAAGATGTGTATTTGACATCTTTTTCGCAGAGGGTTTTTTATATCCATGGTCTGAGGAGGTTCTAAATTTGTTCACAGAGTACAAACAAAGTCAACATAACAACATATTGAGGAATCACAGATTTGTGCACATTTGACACACAAATCTGTGCATACGCACGGTTCGTGAATGAGGCCCATTGTCATTGTCCCCCCATCACATGCTGTAACGGCTTAACCGCAGTAGCAAATCGATTCTGAGTTGTATTAGACGTGATTTAAGGGCACGTTTTAGAGGTCAGGAGCTGTGCTCGAAGGTCTAATGGTTTATTGATTAGCCTATGGATAGCGACTCAATCATTAGCTTTTTTAAAGTCCTGTATTGATTATTTAACTTCAGCTAAGAACATCATCCAGTCAGAGATAATATGTTAATGTTCGTCCCTTAGAGATAACCCTGTTGTCTGACAGCAAGACCGATGGATTGGACGTACCCAATGACATTTTTAGGGGAAATGCTACACAACATCGCAGTGGAACCTCTGAATGTTGCCCTAATTTCAGAAGCCAAGTGATAATTTTAGTAAAAAATTAAAACTGATGCATGAACCTATGAAGTTGGTCCATGTTCATGGGGGTGTTTGCTTATCTTGCGAGACCTCGATGCAACAAGGATCAACTCCTTCATTTTGGTTTTTTTTGGTGGGGGATGGGAAACTTTTTTTATTTTTTATTTTTTTTACAACATATCACAAAGTAAAGAGAAGCCTCAGCAAAGTGTGTTAAGAGAAGAAGAATATGCACAGGAGGTTACAGTGAAGAAAATGGAATCATATTCAAAGCAGAGTAGATATTGCGCAGTAGAAAAAGGTGATTGGAAGGCAAGTTTTATGAAAGACTTACCTGGTCAGTAAGCTGTGTGACCTGCGCCTCCAGCTCTTTCTCCCCTTTGGCGGGGGTTGATGCCGTAGGGATCTTTTTGGCTGAGGAGGGTCGGGATGTTGGTGTCGCTGATTTTGGGGTTGTGGCGCTTGACCTTGATGCTCCTGTAAGGAGTGTAAAGAAGAAAAAAAATGAAGTAGGGGTATAACGGTACATTTATTTGTATTTTTGGGTGTGCAACATTTGGTTCGGAAATGGAATTTAACTGCCTCAGAAGCTACCCACACGTTTAGTGTGTAAACAAACACATTGAAGCGCAGCCTCTGGCTAAGCAACATAACAGCTCGCAGTCAGCTTTTAGCAATACGTCAAACAAATGTAACAAATTTTTATACAGCCAGCCATTTTCTACAGCACCTGTCCTCATTTAGGACGATTACTGACTCTGGTCAAGAGGCGGGGTAAACCAGGGTCACCAGTCTGTCGCAAGGCACATAAACAACCGCTCACACCGATGTGCAATGTAGACTTTTATTTATTTTAAGCTCACTTTTGGCAAAAGAAGCGGGGTGCCCATTGGACTGGTTGCCAGCCAATTGCACATTCTAACTATGGACAATTTAGAGTCTTCAAGGAACCCGACATTCTTGTTTTTTGACTGTGGGAAGAGAAAACCCACGCAGGCAAGAGGAGAACATGTAAACTCCGCACAGGAAGGCAGAAATTGAGATTTAAATCACAAACCAAAAAACTGTGAGATGGACATGCTAACCACTAATCCATCTTGCCACTCACAGATTTTAATCCATCCATCCATCCATTTTCTGAGCCGCTTCTCCTCACTAGGGTCGCGGGGGTGCTGGAGCCTATCCCAGCTGTCATCGGGCAGGAGGCGGGGTACACCCTGAACTGGTTGTCAGCCAATCGCAGGGCACATAGGAATAAACAACCATTCGCACTCACAGTCATGCCTACGGTCAATTTAGAGTCTCCAATTCATGCATGTTTATGGGATGTGGGGGGGAAACCGGAGTGTCCGGAGAAAGCCCACGCAGGCACGGGGAGAACATGCAAACTCCACACAGGCGGGGCCGGGGATTGAACCCAGGTCCTCAGAACTGTGAGGCTGACGCTCTAACCAGTCGGCCACCGTGCCGCCCAGATTTTAATCAAATAATATTATTTTCAATGTCATTAAATCTGTTCCTGTTTATATGTTTCCCATTCTTTCCTTACAGGACCAACGTGAACCAAACCGTGATCTTAAAACCAGTGCACATAGTGAAGCGTGATATGTAGTGTACCATTAAACCACTAATGGTAGGGGATTGAGAAATTCCATTTGAAGTTGGTGTTTACCTGCGGTCGGGGAGCTAGCTGCGTGGTGGGACTTTTTGGGCAGGTTGAAGATCTGCTCGCCGGGGTCTGGCGGGGGAATGGCATCCTGACCCTGTCTAGCATCCACCGGGTCGTACTCTTTGCCGTCGTAGTTGGCATCAAAGAACTTCTTGAACCACTGGATGAAATCAAGATTATCTTGAAATCGGCCTTTGACCAATTTCTCCACCGGGATAATCTGAATGGACATCGGTAAGGTTTTAAAGCAAGGCACAACAACAGTAGCGAAGCATTTCCTGTGTGAATGATCAAACCCACCTTGTCCACTTTCATTCTTTTGAAAGACGCTTGCAGCAGCTTGAAGTTGTGAATGTACTCGTGTTCCAGTTTGGCTTGAAACTTGACCTTTTTAAGACTGATGCAGCCCGGAAAAAGAAGATCCATGAACTGGCAGTAGGCTGCTCCTAAGCACGGCATAGAAGAAAAAAAGACGGAGGCTTAAAGGGGACAGATGATGGAAAATCGAGTTTTTAGTGGTTTGTATACTAATAGTTTCCTCTCCGGATTGCCTGCTACACATCGTGAAAAATTAAACAACCGAGTATATCTTCTGTAATCTTACTAGTTCTAAAAAGGACTCTACTGATTGTACACTTCTGCCCCATTCTAACATTCTAACAGTGGGGTAATTTACATTACAGCCCCACACCAAGATTCTCCCACACATGACATGATCGGCTAGGAGGGGTGAAGATCCACAACCATTTTCAACCATGGGTCAGCCCGCGCTGTCAGAAACACGATCATGCAGAAACACCAACACCACCCGCGGGTGTGACGGCCATGCTATCATGTCAAAGCGAAAAGCTAAGCAGAGCAGCAATTATTTTGTGTGTGCATAGATTAGCGTTAGCTTCTGATGAGCAACACATACTTGATTGCTTGGTGAACCTGTCGATGCGGCTGCTGGATTTTTGTTTAGTTATGTTTCCATGTGTACACACAGAGTAGTGTATGAAGTGCTGCCTCCACGAGTGAAAAGGTTTTACATTGTCTTTTATGTCTGGGCTCTGCCCATGCAAGTCGACGCCACTCTAATTTCAATGATCGGGCTCTGGCACTCATTTGCACGAAAAAAAACACCAAGCTTATTTCAGTGAGACAAGAAATATTTCTTGATCATTGGGGTACTTTGACGGGTGTGCGAACTAGTTTATATTAGGAAAAAAAAATGCTGTCTACTGTAATGGGATTATTTCAGCAGCTAACAACAGTGACACAGGCTGCCATGAAAGAGCTTGTTTCCTTCAGAATTTCTTAGCAGCCAGTCGCCATAAAAGAGCAACTCACTATGATTGAGAGAAACTGGAATGCTGCCACACAAACAGACAAATCTTACAAACAAGCAACTAGTCGAGAACACACACAAAGTCATCAAGATGCAGGAATTAGTTGGCATCTTACTGTGTGTTGGCAGAGTGGCTTAGAATTGGATTACTACTTGGTCACAGCAGGGCAAGACCATCTGCCACCTGTTTTTATTAACTCATTAAAATCCTTCAAGGGGGGAAATTCAACTCACACGACAATGTATATAGTGTGTTGCACACCACACATAGAGCCCGACAACAAACATGCAGGCATGCAAGTGGGGACTCAGAGTGAAAGTGGCCGGGGAGAGGTGCGCATGTTTCCACAGGTGCCTTTTAACAAACTGTTTCGGATGATGGACATTTTTATCGGACGGATGGGGATGGCTAAAGGTCCTCACCTGAAGAGAGCTGCTCCACCTTGGTGTAGTTCAGACAGAGGATGTCGTTAACCCAGGCCGTGATGTCATGCCTGCTCATTGTCTCCTGGGTTATTGAGGTAGAATACACGTTGACCGCCATCCCCCAGCTGTAATCCACATAACAAAAACACTTAAAAACCACAGTGTGAAAATCAAACGTATGTACTGTTAATATCTTTGATAGCAAACAATTGTGTGTGCTATCATACCATTGTGTGACAAATTCCTTGTGTGTTTTTTGGAGGTTTTTTTGAGGAACCGCAAATAAAGATGATTCTGATTCTGATAACCATAGAACAGGAAACTGAACTTACTGCAACGTAGGAAAAGTTCTGGATGCTCAGTACTACATGAACAATACAAATTAATACGTACATTTGACCAAGCAGTGTATACAATTCCAAACACACAACTCAAGATGTGTTCTTATGCTGCCTGCTTACAGACATTAAAGCTATGAAACGCCACTAGGTGACAATATCGCTCTTCAAACAGTTAGCTTCAAAGGGTGAGTAGTAGTTTTAATTTATTGCAATGTCACAGTGGTCTCCTTACACTTGTGCTACAGCACTTAAAACATTCCCCGTTATTTTAATAAAGGTTTTATGACGGTAGATGTGTTCTCTCATAGGGGTTGTAGTGTACAAATATTGTGTCTGTAACAAAGCAAGTAAACTAAAATGATTTCTCTTAGATGGACATTGTGTAATAGTGACAAATCCAAAATGTTCATTCCAAAAACATGCATGTCAGGTTCATTAAACTCAAAATTGTCCATATATGTGAATGAGCATTTCAATGTTGTGCGTCGTGTGTACTGTGATTGGCTGGTGACCGGTCCAGGGTGGACCCACCTCTGGATAACCAAACAAGACCAAGAATGAGCACTTACAAGGTCCACTCATGTCAAATATACAGCAGTCCCAATTTAGTGTGATGCTGCTGCTGAGTCATCCTTACATATCACCTGTTCGGTCCCCTTAGGCTGCAGCTCATCACAATCAGAACCAATTTAACGGAAGCTAACCAGACTCCATGTAATGTGACTTTCAGCTGTACTACACAATTCTATCCTGTAATCGTGTCGACTTATACAGGGGGATCCTCGGTTTTATGGCGGTCCTGCAATACAATATTGTGAGGTTACAAATGGCGCGAAATGAACTCGTGCGTGAAGCGCCATAACACTCACCACGAACATGTCAGTCATCATTTTTATACAAGCGTTTATCATGATAAATTAATGTATAAAAATGATTAAATAACATTTCTCAGCAGATCTCTTTTTAGGAAATTGCAATATCGGTTTGCCTTCTTTTTAGGAAATGAACAACAACGCTAGTTTTCTTTTGTGCTGCACTTATATTAACGTTCACAAGACGCAGTTTCAAATAAGCTTGCCATACCGCCAAAATCATATTATCTCCATGACACCTGCTACGCAGAGGCTGAGCTGCACTGTACTTGTTTACGGAGCAGGTGTGAGGCTAGAGTGTGAGGAAGTAACGCTCCTGTCCCTTACCTAATAATATGTTCTTTGTGGGAACTCGTTTCACCTCTGTAAAACTCAGAATTCAAGTGTATCCATTTTTTAATAGCTGTCTGTGACCCAGTTTTTGACCCACCAATTGGGTTAATCACTTATGTTCTGACTAACGTACAACATTTGCTGCTGGAGGAACGGTACACTGCAAACCGAGGACCCCTGTGGAGTGTTCTCGCACATATTTGCAACTCTTCTTGCACATTTCTTTGAAACCTATCCTCCCTTAGTCACTGAAAAACTCACCTATTTTGCCATATTGGTGCCAAAGAAGTAAAGCACCTTACGAATGACCTGACTTATAAGTTTTTTTAAGATATGAGCTGAGGGACTAACAAATAGCATCGATGGCCATAGTAATAACCTTTTAAGCAACAGATTATTTGAACACAAACTGTGTGACATATAACAATATTAACAGTCATATATTCGTTATCTACAAAAAAAGAAAAAAACCTGACTCATATTACTGCAGCTTACCGGGCAGTTGTGAAACTCTTCTTCATGTGTCTCTATTTCTGTATTATACTACCCCCCCCCCCTGGTGGCCAAGGCATGCACACCAGAAGAAGCACAACGTACGGCTGAAGCAGATAATATAGCCAACCAATGATAGAACGTATTGTAATGCCTCACAGGTGGTCAAGGATAAGCATAATGGGATAGAATGAATTGCATTTTCATTCATTTCAATGGCGAATGATGATTTCAGATGCAAATGTTTTTGCGTTACTTGCGAATTTTCGCTTTTTGCGGCAGGGCCCCCATCTGGGGGAAACACTGTACTGTCAGTTCCTTTAACCATTTACTTTGAAATACTCAAATATAACCGACACACACAATAATACACTATTAAATCACGGGTTATTATGTCGACCATCACCTTACACACACACAGCCGTGAAACGGGGTTTGCCTGTCATCAATGCGGGTGGAAGGAAGCGAGCGGCTCGAGCATGCTTTTGTTAGCCGGCTGGAGAGCACCGCGACCCGGCCTGACGTCTACCCGCTGGAGGCACGGGGCTGGGGGAAACGTCGAATTTACAAACTATTACACACACACGATAAACAATAAGGATTTTTTTTACGAGTGTGTGCATGGGTTAGAGGTGTTCTAAGGTAAATATCACACATGACGACGATGCGTGGCCAAAAAAAAAGACAGTTTTACAAGGATTACGGTAGCAGGATAATCGCGGTTGCTAGCCAACATGGCCAACATGACAGCCGCAAACGACGAGCAGCAAGCGGGGGGACGAGGCTACAACACCCCCGTGTTTTCCCCCCTTTAAAAAAACTAATTTTTAATTTGAAACCAACTGAATTGTACCTGTAGGCGCGCTCCCCTCGCACGGTATTCTTCCTGTACGGAATAATGTTGGTGCCGTCCGGGCCGATGTCGTTGTTATTCTCTCCATTCGGGGAAAGGGCTTGGGTGGGACCGGGCATTTGCGTCTCGGAAGCGTTGAACAGACGCCCTGTTCGCACACTCTCCGCCGGGGAATAAGACACGCGAACACCGGGGGTGGGCCGAGAAGAAAAAGACACGGAGGAAAGCGACAACCAGGGAATGGATTCTTTTTTTTTTTTTTTTTTTCTCCTTCGCTCTGCTTATTCTTTGACAAACTGCCAAGATGACGTAGGTGCTGGTGGAGCTGGGTCATGTGAAGACGACGCCGCTTAGTGGGCAGCCTGCTTCACTCCGACCCAAAAAGCATCCATCAGTGATCACTCAGTGAAAAGCACAATTCGCACTCCCTAATCATGCTTTTGACGACGACGACGACAACAACAACAACAACAACAACAACAATGGCCCATCGTTCAGTCATGATTCAAAAGGAACTGTAATTGTCAACGCCCAGAAAATAGAAAGCTGATTAAATTTGAAAAGAATAAAGGAAATGTATAGTTGTATCCTATGATCGTACATGTAATGTACGTTTGAAATATAGTAATTTCAGGTGGCATAAAATACGAAGCAAAGTATGTTTTTTCTGCATAAATTATTATTTTTTAAATACATTTAACATTACTAGTATTACCATTTATGTCAAGTGAAAGTGGAGTTCAAAACATGATCAAATAAAATCATTTTTTTTAATTAGCTAGAAGACAAAAAGCATGTTTTTTTGCATAGTCAAATAATTTTGACACATATTGTATTACAAATTCATGATAGGGGATAGTAGACTTCAAATTTAAACAAATGATAAAAATGCAATACAAATGATGTCAATTTATGTGGTAATAAAATAATTGTAAACTGTTTTGTTTTGCACAAACACATTTTGTGATTTTTTTTTATACCAGTACAGTACAGTACACATTTATGTAAATTAAGAGCATAGTTTAAAAGAAAAAAAACACATTTAAAGACTACAGAATAAATAAAATTTGAGTCGGCAGAAAATGAGTATGCTTTTCACATATTAAAAGGTTTTGGGGAATTAAAATTCAATGATATTACCAGTGTTTATTTCCACTGATATGGGAGTTTAAAACACAATAGAATTCAAAATTAAGCTGTACTTTTATAATGATATAAAAATGTAGGTGGGATAAAGAAAAATAGGGGTTTATTTTGCATACATTTTGTAAATTTAAACTAAAAAATTTACCATTTATGGAAAGTGAAAAGGCATAGAATAAATCAAATAATATACATCTCTAGAGCCACCCTGACCTTCAGAAGTAGGAATCACTCTGAACCGTTCCAAATGTGTGTCCCACTCAATCAAACGCAGTCATTTGCAAGAGACTTAACATTTGTTTTGCATTGGACAGTTGCTGAGTAAGCACCTTCAACTGTCTGTTCCAGTTACTTTTGATCTGTTTTGACCATAACAGATCGACGTTGTTTTTAAGACTCACCATTGCATTACCAATCAGTCAGCCAGGCAATACATTACTTAATTTTTTAAAATGGAGGAATGTAAACTAAATTGTTCCAGCTTTTGGAAAGCATGTTTACGGCGCTTTAAAACTCAAATCATAAGAGTGACAGTGGGTATACACATCCACTAGAGAACAGCGGTTCAGACGTAACCAAAACAAAAGCAAGCATGGCGGAGGTAATACTGTTGACTGATATTGATTTGGGCTACTTAATATTTTAACAACAATTCCACCATTCAGTGGAGCAGAGGAAATTTTATTTATGAAAAGTGCTCAACCCAAACCCCAAAATAGACCGGGATACTTGACGAGCGTAAACGGACACCAGGTTTATCAGTAGCTAGCAACCCCTCCGCTACTCAGAAATAGATTGGCCCTTTTCCCATTGGAGGGAAATGCGATAGGCCACTTCCTGTAGTCTTTCAAGCAGATGTAGCCGTAGCACGAAAGCTATAGCGGACTTCACGTTATAGCTACTACGACCCAATCAAAGCCACAAATAAAATTTCTTCACGCAACACACCACACACAAAGCTAATGTGACAAAACAACTAGCTCAAAAACAGCTAGGTCAAGGATAAAATGGTTATTTTTTGGCTCTGTGTAACACTTTTGACAGACTGTGACAGCCCACGTATGTCGGTCGGGACCACCGCTACGCACACGGAAATAAGCTCCAGGAACAACATTTTCTCACCATGTTGCTCGTTTTCCAAGCATTTTAAGGAAGAAAAAGCACACGGCGGCACGATAGGACTCACCCGTTTACTCCCGAGTCTCAGGTTTACGAGGTGTAGAAGAAAAAAAAAAAAAAAAAAAGCTATTTTCCGGCTGAGTCACCCCACCCCTCTAACGCCCATTCAAAGTCATCGCTGAGTTGAGTAACGGCACCTAATTGGGTAAGATGTCACCGAGGTCGATCACAATTGGTAGTTGCATAACATCTGTCACCAGGCTGACCAATCGCGTGCCTGTGCGTTGATGGTTTGTAACAACAGACTGCTTTCGCTCCTCAAGCTTCGGGCTCTAAAATGATAAATATTTAATAACACACGTTTTGTTGTTGTTGCTGTCCTTTTTGTAAATCACCGTTGGTTTTCAAAATATATATTAATTTATTTGTATTTCTTTTTATTTTTTTACATGTTATAAAGTGACAACCCCTTAGACTTGGAATGCAATTTAATGCAGGTTGGACAAATCTCCTTGCTACTAAAACAAAATGCAGTGCAGTACATATATCTGATTTTAAATAGTGTAACATCTGCACTCTTGTGTGTGGACCATTAAAGGCGAAGGTGGTGGTGACATCCTCAAAGATGAAAGAGTAAAGGAATAAAGGAACGGTTAACTTAAATATTCCTTTGTTCCTTTGCATTTCCATCACCCCCCCCCCCCAAAAAAAGAGAGTCGGTATTACAGTATACACTATACTCTAATTTGATTCATGTTTTACGTTATATTTTCAATGGATTAACTGCCTGTTAAAAAATATGTCCTTCATAATGTAACAAAATGCAGTACGGTACATACATCTGATTTTCAAAAGTCAATTTGACAACATGGAACCAAAAAAAAAAAAAACAAAACAAACAAAACACAGTGAAGACCAGGGAGCAGTCGTCGCGTGTCGTGTACAGCTTGCAGTGAGTTTACGACAGCTAATAAATGTACAGTGCTGAAGCAGAGCAACTCAAGTGTGTCGTGCTTGAAATGAAATAGAAAGGAGTTCCCGGGCAAGAGTTATGGCATGGTGTCAACACTTTATTATGCATCACAACCATGCAAAAAATAAAAATAAATAATAAAATAAAATAAAAAAATCACAGCAAGAACTACGTAATAAGTCCAAACAATAGATATTCCGGTACTCATTTTACAATTTTATGTCATGAAAAGGAGACTTGGGGCTGTGTTTCGAACGACTCTTTATTTAACTTTCTTCAGTGCTGTAACCAAAATATAGGTTAGCTCCTTCGCTAACATCACATCCTGCTTCCGCCAACACTGCACCAGATGACCGACTGCGGCCTTGGATCAAAAGCAGGCAAATCTCACAACATTTTACACCGACTTACATTTGTCCGGAGCACACGAAACAATGACAAAAGATGGGGCAACATTCAATTAGAAACCTGATTGTAAACCTGTTTTTTTATTATTTTTTTAAAATATAATTTACAGTATTTCCTCAAATAGTGGCCATCACAAATAGACACCGTGCCCCTCTTGAAACAAATACACGCTTCCCTCAAACCCATTCAAGAAATGCAGTCCAGTAACTTCTCAGTTCATAGATACTATTGTTTGAGTCTACTGCTGATCCCATTTCAACTGTTGCTAATCAAAACAGCAGCACCTACCGAAGCATATAAACAGTCCCTCAGATGAATTCAAGTCTTGTTTTCTTTTTGCTATTTTTTGTTCTAATATTACATGATATTACTGAAAAACAGGTAGTGAGTGTAATTATCTCAGTTTATAGATGCTACTCTTCATTAAAGCGGTAACTGCTGAACCCATTTGAATTCCGTTGCTAACCAAAACAGTAGCACCCACTTAGGCACATACACAGTCTCCCAAATTAATTCAGTTCTTAGTATCGGTCATGTTTCCTTCTTGCTTATTATTATTATTAATAGTGGCTGTGCCTCCAATAGATGCCGTGCCCAAATTAGTCTGCCGGGTCTGCGCAGGATAAATAAATACCTCCCTCAAATAGACAATTTGTTTCCCATTATGCAACAACAACAAAAAAAAAGGCTGAAACATTACTTCTCTCATTCCAAAAATGGCATACACGGATATTTTAAGGACTTAATGACTTGGCTCATTTGAACTCTGTTGCTAACCATAACATCAGCAACAAAACACAAAAACATTCTGTCAGATGAAATCAAGTGGGGAGTCTTACCGCAGCATTCAAAATGATCTTCCATTATGTTCACACGATTAGCATTTCAATTCCAGTCCGCAATATTGTGGTTTTTGTTTTTAACTCTAGTTTCACATTACAATCTAATGCTTCTCCCATCTAGTTAAGAGTGGCCACTTTGAGCAGAAATAACTGTAATTATCACATGACCGTAATTACATTGGTTAACTACATCTTAAGAGTCATCTTACAGTGTTTCTTTTCTTTTCCAGTGCATTGCTTTTGAATGCTGCTGTTGGCTACTACTGTACATGCTCCAATGATGGCTTGACTGAACTCCATTGAAATGTCCTCCAAGAAGCTAAGGCAGTGTATATTGTTATCATCACTGATGTCTGAAATATAGGTTACAAAAACAACATGCAACAATGAGATTAGGAAATACATGGTAATACAGTGGAACCTCAGTTTTGTACTAGTTTTGGTACGACGGTCTTCAATAAAAATAAATGTGATGTTTAATGTTAATTTATCCATTTCATTAGTCATATTTATTATATATATATATATATATATATATATATATATATATATATAGTTAATATTTTTGAGTGGTTGGAACGGATTAATATTGGGAAATATTGCCTGTTTTCATATGAGTCAGTTTTAGTTCAGGTTTTAGACTTTTTGGAACGTATTAATCACGAAACCGAAGATTCCACTGTAGTGGTAAAATTTGACCAGGTCAGCATTGTATAGTTTAAAAATACAACTCAAATATATTTGTATTGGATCATAAATCAGATGAGACACAGACACAAAACAGTACATTTCTACATTGGCTTGATAAGTCAAATACAAAGCGAAAAACAATAATCACGTGGCTGATATGGCACCTGTGGTATAATAATAGTAGAGCGCTCGGTGATTTTTAATCTCTTGACTTATTCATCAGCTCACAGTTTCACCTTAAATATGAGGTTGGTTAAAAATATATAGATTCTTTACACAAACTTATATTTTAAGCTATAGGATCCTGGCCAGTGTCGTCGCGTCCAGTGTCATCACTTATTGTTGCTTTTGATATTGCTCATCTGTGAACAAGAACACAATGTCACTAATAGAATTACTGTATGCAATAATGTTTAACATTTTGATGTTAATTATACATTATTTAAGAAGCATCAAATGGGGGAGTTTGAAAAGAGTAACTTAATTTTTCTATGGAGTCTACATTAAAACATATATTTTTTTACATGTAAATTAAAATTTTTATATATTTAAAACACATTTCTCAGTTCATTTTATGTTTGAAAAATCCTGGAAACACAAAAATATTTTTTATGTCAATTTGAAAGTATCTCCACAAATTGTAAACATTTCATTTTCACATTAAAATAAATTATTTATCATTTTATTTTAATTATTGAAAAAAATGTTTAAAAAAGAGATTTGGCAACAAAAAATGTAAAACATCTATCCATCCATTTTCTGAGCCGCTTCTCCTCACTCGGGTCGCGGGCGTGCTGGAGCCTATCCCAGCTATCATCGGGCAGGAGGCGGGGTACACCCTGAACTGTTTGCCAGCCAATCGGAGGGCACATACAAAGAAACAACCATTCGCACTCAGATGCACACCTACGGGCAATTTAGAGTTGTCAATTAACCTACCATGCATGGTTTTGGGATGTGGGAGGAAACCGGGGTGCCCGGAGAAAACCCACGAAGGCACGGGGAGAACACGCAAGCTCCACACAGGTGGGGCCGGGGATTGAACCCCGGTCCTCAGAACTGTGAGGCAGACGCTCTAACCAGTCTTCCAAGTGCCGCCCTAAATCAATCTCATTTTATTTTAATTATTTGGAGACTATACATATATTGTAACATTAAAATGAAACATTTAACATTGTATTTTAATCCTTCAATATTTAAAATAAAATGTTTTTTAATATTTTCAAAATTAAATACTTTTTTAAATCTTCATTTCAATTGAAAAACATTTTAAATCATTTATTTTAATTATTTAAGTACAGTATATTTAAAAAATTAAAACCCAACAAAATGTTAAAACATTACCATGATTGTTTTAAATTCAAATCAGGAATCAACGAGGTAACAATTTAGATTTAAATTCAAATTTGTGCAGTTTTCTGGTTTTTGTTTTGTTTTCTATAATGTTGTGCATATTCACCAGTGTCCTGGAGCAGTACTATCACTGCTGCAGCGTCACCTGTAAGCACAAAGTAAACGCCAACACCACACAACAGCAGGTTAGAACCCAATTTCTATGGCTCCACTTGACATTTGCAAAAGGAGAGCTCACCATGCAGGCTTTGTCCGGCTCCTGCCGATGCTTGATGAACTCCTCAAACTTGAGCTCGTCCTCCAGCTGCCGCTCCAGGTCGTTCCCGTAGCGTTCCTCTTCCTGCTCCGCCGCAGCGATCCTGGGCTTAAAGCTGAGGAAGGGATCTGAGGTGGTTGTTGTTACTGCAAATGTGTCGCCGTGGCCGAAATCGGAACCCACAGTGCTCTCAGTCTCGCTTCCACCCTCTGAGAGAGAACATGGCAGTTGATACAAATCTTTGAATCCAGAATGAACAAAGAACATACTATAAAATATATACAGTATGTACACTTTGGCCACAACATTAGGCACAGTCTAATTACATCGAATACAAGAGCTGTATCCCAAAAAAATCTGCCATTACAAAGCTAATTAAAACTGCAAACAGCAATGAATGGGCCCTAGCACCTCGTTTTTCATGGTGAAGCCTTAAAGCTAGAATTCACAACTTTTTTTGTTAAAAAAATACTTTTCACCCAAGCCAATACTAGAGGAGATGACAAAATGCTATTTAAGCCTGTCCGATTCATTTCCCATGCAAAGAGTTGAAGGAAATGATGGCTCGGAAATGAGACATTTTCCTGAGCAAGGGGTAAAGCGTAGTTGTAAAACACTTACTAAAACTATTATTTTGCGTTTTTGTAGCATAAAATGGTCATATAATAATTACTGTGTAAATGAAAAGAATAACAAAAAGTGCCGCAAATGAACATCTACGTCTTTTTGAGGCGCCATTGGCTGCCAGCAGCGGTGTGGATGGTCACGAGCCAGCACTCCTCTCGTCCTTACTGATCCGTTTTTATTGCTTTTGTTGATCTCATTTCTTTTAACGTGTGTGTACGTTAGCTTGCTAGTGACCCAGCGATGTAGTTTGCGAGAACTTTTATCTACTTGATTATAACTTCGAGCGTCGTAACGCTGCTGCCGCTTCACCACCTGTTATGACTTTTTGTGTGTCCCGTTACGATAGACATGTCCTCCCAATTTTGTGTAGATCAATGAAACTAACTTAGAAATTTGCGGGTCAGCTTCAACCCCTCGACCTTCAATCTTACAAATAGGAGCGCGAGCTAATAGAGAGGGACAAAAAATATGTCATTGATGGCCTGTGTAAAAGAAAGACTGTTAGAAGTAAGAATGTCTCCCATTTTAGTTGTACCTGAATTCAACTCTTTGACCAGCGATGACATTGTGTTGGTGATGGAGTCAGCAGCGATGAGGAGGTCGTTTCTCAAATTTCTCCTGGGACCTTTGACCGAGAAGAGATAATAAGTTTCGGGCTGGGGGAAAAAAAATTGAAAGACTCGGCTGAGTCGACTTCAAATATAGGCCGACGCAGAATTTCTGCCTCGAAGCTCTGCCGGGACCCCAAAAAAAATTACAAAAAAGTTCTCCCCGGAATCATGTTTGAGCCAACAGAAACAATGTTTTACAAGGATATTTATTGCAGATGGACGCAGTGTTGGGCCATCGATAAACTTTGATTTTTAAGACACTATTAGATGTGTAATGTACATATAAAATGATGTATGTGTGAGCTGAAGGGTAGTTAGCGCTTTTATTTATTTTTTTATCTACTAGCACGCTAATGCTAATCGTGAATGCTAACCATTTAGGAAAGGCTGATTTTGTTGTATCAAATTCTGTTTATACCGTACACTCCGTACCAAAATATTCAGTTCAAGGATAGAAGTCCAGCCCTCGTAATTGAGAATAAAATGCATGTTAGCATTAAATAATAATAATAATACTTAGATTTTGATGAGGGGGGGCGATTACTCAAGTACTTGACCAAATATAAATCGGAAAATCTATTCTAAAAAGATTTCATTGTGACAGCCCTAAATGAGTTCACAACATACAGTATTACCACATTGCAGTCTTTTTGGAATAGTGTAGAAACTCGTTGCGTTACCCTGAGCAAAGGCCTCCTGAACATCGCCTCCCACGCCCATGAGGGAATCCTGAGGTGTGTGAGTCGGGGTGGTTCCGGCCGAGTCCGAGTGGATGGGCGTGGGGATGGACCTGCTGACGGTGTGACTGGGTGATGAGCGTGGAGAGCCAGGTCCCTGAGTCTGCAACACGTTAAGATCACATAAGGACATCTTTCTCGTAGCAAGCTACAGTTGGGGAAATAATGGTTTGATTCTTTGCTGAACTTCTAAGTTTGCTCACAAAGAAATGAACGGTCTCTAATTTGCATGGTTGCTCAATTATGATGTCAGGCAAAATGCACAAAAACAAATAGATGTTATAAATTGTTCATTTTTATTCAGTTAAATAACTAATTGATCTCATACAACTCAGTTAGCTAGAATTGTGGCTCCCACAGATTAGCTGGTGCCCACGTGGAGCACATACTGTATGTGCACAATCAATTCCCAATGCTCCTCATCTCAAATGGTCATGGGTATGAATCACACGTATTCTACAAATCAACGTCTTACCTTCCAATCTCTATATGGGCAAGACTTAACAGCTGTCAAAATATGTCAGGGACAAAACTGTAGACCTGCACAAGTCTGGAACGGGTGATAAAACTATCAGCAAACGTCTTAGTGAGAAGGTGACAATTATTCCTGCCGTTATTCCTAAACTGAAAAGAGACAAAATGACCGTCAACTGCCCTCGGTCTAGAGCGCCATGTCAGATCTTGACTCCTGAAGTGAGGATGACCATGAGAAAGGTAAGAGAGCAGTCTCAAAGTACATGGCAGGAACTAGTTAAAGATCCGAAGACAGTTGGTAACACACTGAACTGTAAAGAACTGAAATCATGCAGTGCCCGCAATGTTCACAAGGCACTTGTTCAGGCCCGGTTAAAGTTTCCCAGTGAACATCGACTGTAAATGCCTCAGATGGCTTCAAATAAAGTGCTGTGGTCAGATGAATTCAAAATGGAGCTATTTTGTATCAACTCGTTCGTCTCACTGTATTTGAAAGAGGAACAAACAAAAATCAGAGTATGACCCAAAGAACACCAAACTCCAGTATGTGTCGTGGAAACATGATGTTTTGGGGGTGTTTTTATTTTTTGAATTTCATTTCTTGTTTTTAAGAGACTGTTCATTTCTTTGTAAGTAGCAAATCCACAAATTCAGCAGGGGATAAAAAATATTTCCCCCACAATGTGTTAAATTCAAAGCACACCTCTATTGTTTTGAAGCATTATACACAGGTTAGAAACATAGTATGTGCAGTCTGTTAAATCAGTCTACATGCACTGCTTTATTCCTGTTGTTACCGCATCTAGCTACAAGCTGTGGCTGCCTATAGTGAACACCTTGTATCTTGGAACTGTTACAAGCTCATATCGTGCATCCTCAAGTAGTGGCCTCAACACTAATAGATGCCAGTGAATCCTTCATCGGAACAAATAAACGCCACATTGTTGTGGAATACCTTCACTCACAGATGCTGGCCCGCTTCTGATACCAGTACCGAAGTTGGGAAAAAGACAAGCTTGACAGGCAATGTGAATTGTGGCTTGTGTGTGTCAATACACTGTCTGCAAGGCAAATGGCATCTGTAAAGATGAAATTAATGGAGGTTGAAAAGAAAGTGTCCATAATCGTCCTTATTTTCTATTTTTTAGCCTCAACTGCCAATTAAGTAGCAAATAAAAAAAAATATATATTTTTTTTTCTTATTCTTGATTTTGATCATATTCCATCCATCCATTTGCTGAGCCGCTTCTCCTCACTAGGGTCGCGGGCGTGCTTGAGCCATTCCCAGCTGTCATCGGGCAGGAGGCGGGGTACACCCTGAACTGGTTGCCAGCCAATCGCAGGGCACATAGGAACAAACAACCATTCGCACTCACAGTCATGCCTACGGGCAATTTAGAGTCTCCAATTCATGCATGTTTTTGGGATGTGGGAGGAAACCGGAGTGCCCGGAGAAAACCCACGCAGGCACGGGGAGAACATGCAAACTCCACACAGGCGGGGCCGGGGATTGAACCCAGGTCCTCAGAACTGTGAGGCTGACGCTCTAACCAGTCGTCCACCGTGCCTTTGATCATATTATTAATTATTATTATAATAATACATAGAGTATGCCTCACAGTACTGAGGACCGGTGTTCAAATCCCAACCCCACCTGTGTGGAGTATACATGTTCTTCCCGTGCCTGGGTGGATTTTCTCCGGCCACTCTGGTTTCCTCCCACATCCCAAAAACATGCGTGGTAGGTTGACTGAAGACTCTAAATTGCCGGTAGTAGTGCGAATGTGAGTGTGAATGGTTGTTTGTTTCTATGTGCCCTGCGATTGACTGGCGACCGGTTCAGGGTGTACCCCGCCTCCCACCCGAAGACAGGTGGGATATGCTCCAGCAGCCCGCGACCCAGGTAAGGATAAGGCCTAAAGAAAATGGATGGATGGATACAAATACATTTGTTCAAATAATTGCCTCCCCCCAAATACAGTACACCTGGTACTCTGCATTGGAGTAAATAATGTGAGGTACTACTGTAAATTACATGAAATATCGACATACTCCTGAGACTAAAGGCTAAGCTGTTTAATTGATCCATTTTTTTGTGATACAAGATGCTCACCTGGCAACAATTAATGTTCATTTCAAAACATAGGCTAAATAGTTTTTTCCTCCCTCACACTTTTCGCACTTACAGCTTGTTTCTGTTCCTCAGCTAGCTGTGGGAAAAAAACAACAACAACCACATTATGTTAAGGTCCATTTGAATCTACTCTAGCATGAAATAGGAATGCGCCCATCCCGTGCATGTTTGAATGGATTCATATTGATCCTTTTACACTAAGTAGGAATGCATCCTACATGTTTAAAGACAATGTAGAAAGTAGTTTACTGTATGTGCATCTTGAATCAAAGGTTAAGCTTCTTTAGCTCCCATTTTGCAATTTACATTGTCATACATTGTGCTTGTATGTCCGCCCTACGGCTTCCTTCCACGTTGCAAAAACAAGCACGTTAGGTTCATTAAACACGAAATTGTCTGTAGGTGTGGATGTCAGTGTGAATGCTTGTTTGTCTATATGTGCCCTGCCATTATGCAGACCAGTTCCGTGTGTACCCCGCCTTTCAAAGTCAGCTGGGACAGGCTCCCGCCCACCTGTGACACTAGTGAGGGTGTAGTAGTGGCGACTGGTCAATTGACTTCCAGGGGCATGTTACAAAATAAGAGAGTGTCCGAAAGTTCGTCAAACATTAGATCTCCCAACAAACAATAATACACTTACCCTTTACATAGAATGTATAAAGTCCATCCATCCATCCATCCATCCTCTGTACCGATTACCCTGCAGCCCATTAACCAAAAGTGCTAGGTTGCTATCTTCATCTAAAAGGCTGACATGATGTGGTTTTTACCGTTGTTTGTAGGTGAATGTTTACGTGCTCTAATACTTGTCACCGTGTAACTTCTTTGATGGATAGATAGTGTAGATAAATGGGTAGATAGATACAGACAAACAGACAGAACCCCTGGAGAAAACTCCAGCAGCCGCCACTGGTATGTACGATAGAAAATGGACGAATGGTTATCTTTACAGTGTGACTTAAAATTGTCTTGTTTACATATTTATGAAGATAGATTTGACACTACATTATTGGAATATATATTACGTGGCACTACCTGCAAATACCAAACACAAAATGGATCAATTTGAATGCTGTTATCTCAACTGTAGTTTCCCAACATGAAACACAATGTATAAAAACGTTCCTTCCGAAGTTAGAAAGCACGGTGACTGGATGAAGTAGTGAAAAAGATGGAGGGCTCTTGTCTCCGCTACCTTGAGAAGCATCATTAGCTGCTCCAGCTGCACCATGAGCTCTCTGCGACTCTCCTGCAGACTCGACATTCTCTGCTCAAGCTCATCTTTGCGTTGCCTGACAGGGGCGGGGAAAAAAAAGGTACAGATTGATGACATCATTATGTCACATTCATAGTAAAATGTAAAAAAACAGAGTAAGTCAAGCAGCTACAATCTACACTTAGCTTTTTCTTAACCAGATATATTCAGCATTCCCCCCTCCAAATTTCAAACATTTCCCTGGTATCTAAATAACAAGGATTGAGAATTGAGTCAGCACTTCATCACCAAGTCGCCAAATTACACTTGGCGTGCGAGTGTGTGCAGGAAACACCGCCAAACACAAATACTGTCAACCTCCATCTTGACAATTTCACTCAACACTGACGTTTGTGTTGGTTATCAAAAGCTAACACTGATAGCACAGTTGGCTAATGCTAATTTGTGCTAACACTGCAGCTCTGCTTGTTTTTGGGGCTTTGACATGATAGTGCTTCTGTGTCGTCCGACTATCATTTAAAAATGGATCTTCACCCACCATAGCTATCAAGTTGTGGGTGGAAAAACTCAGTAATGGGGCGGAGTTATATAAATTGGCCCCACTGTTTTCTCCCAATTCGGTAAAACTCAGAATGGCTCGCTTGTATAAGTTTTTTGACCTAAGCAGCTCACAAACGATTTAATTGTTTAATGTCACACTTGATAGGTGGGCAGGCACCCCAGAGATCCAACTACAGTATCTGTATACAAGTCCATTTTCTATAAAATATCCCCTTTAAATTGAATTATGTGCTGTATGTTATGTAGTGGATGGAGAGGGCCCCGCTTACCTGAGAAGTCGTAACTCAGTCAACAGAGTAGGATTCTGCTGAGCCTTGTCAGGCGGGGGCTGCGAGGCCTCCTCATGCTGGACGCGCAGTCGTTGAATTTCCTGCAGGATTTCTCTGTGTGACACGCACAAACAGACCAAAAAAAAAATATTTATATTTAATTTATGGCACATAATGCGCCCCTCAGAGCCCTTTAGTGGCTAATGACTGTTACGAGGGTCCAGGGGAGCTCCCGCCATGATGACTGATGGATGAATGTGCGATTTTATAGACTTGGCTGGGTGTTGGTGGCAACATTGAGGGAAAATGATGCATGCGGTAACCCTTCAGAGGCAAAAGAACCGTATTATTATCATACATTTGTGGCTGCAGAACCATGTGATGTCTCTAAGTCACATTTAAATAATGATACATTTATTAGAAAAACATTATCATAAGATTGAATGAATAATTTAAATCTAAAATATTAATAATCAAAAAGATGTATATATAGCACTCAAATTATTATCAGGGGTTTAAATGTTGAATTTACTTGTGTTTCACGGACATTTATTAAGTTTGTCCAAATGGTTAATAGAAATAAAGATAAATATGAAAAAGTATTATATTATTATAATTTTAAAAACTATTATTCTTTTATTAAGTTATATTATTCATCGTAATCAGTTCTGTATCAATGTAAGTTCCTATGTTAAGTTCAGTATTAACTTAATAGCTGGTCAAAATTAAAACGTATGATTATATTTAGAAATTATATAATACATGCTCTTATTAATACTAAATATTGAATTAATCAAGAGCTAACCCACTTGAAATAAGATAATTTATTATTAGCTTATTTATAATGCATTTTCTTTCTTCATTGCTGTACCATGTTCTATTTTTTTCCATTTCTGTATCATTTAAAAAAGTCATTTCCCCCTGTAACCACTTCAAATAAAATGTATTATTATTATTATATTTTAATATTGACAGAATTATAAAGAGAAAAATGGAGAAAATGATAATGTTCTCCAAAAAAAATGGGCTGGGCATTTTGAAATTGAAGTGTTTCATTTCTGTATTATGACTACATGTCAGTTAAAAACTGGCAGCTGTCGTTAAACTGCAAATGAAGGAAGCAAACATTTTGGGGGAATGGATGTGTGAGATAACCTCTGCCGTGAATTGGTGCTCGATAGATAAAACTGAATTGAATCGAATAAAAATGTCAAAAACGCAAACCAAATAAATACTTGATAATTCGTCACTAGGAGGCAGCATAAACCCAACTAAAAAAAGAGTTCATCTGCTGCATGTTCAGAGATTTATTATGTTTATACAGTATATACTTTATATGATATACTCTACTAACATGTGAGGAGGGTATGAATTCATGTTAATACATTACACAAAACAAAATATACAAATTATGACCATTTTTATACAGTTGTCAATTTAAAAAAAAAAAAAAAGCTTTTTCCAAGCCTCAACTTCGCTCATGCGCTGTGAAAACAAAGAAAAAGAACAATGCCTGCTCGGGGCGTTCACTCCCTCACCTGTTTTTACTCTCCAGCTCGGCGATGAGCTGCCTCTGCTGTTTGTTGGCATCCAGAGAGCACGGCAGGTCTGCGGGGACTCTGTGCTGCTGCTGCTGCTGTTGAGCCTGAAGCAGAGAAGTAAAGTGCACTAAGTAGCTGCAGGTACAGAGTGGAAAATAATTATTTGATCCCCTGCTGAATTTGTAAGTTTGCTCACTATCAAGAAAACACATTTTTATGGTCGTTTATATTATCAGACGATATGAATGTGAGTGTGTGTGTGTGTGTATATGTGTGTGTGTGTGTATATATATATATATATATATATATATATATATATATATATAAAAATATATATAACATATATATATAAATATATTTCAAAAAAAAAAAAAAATAAAAAATAAAAAAAAAAATATATATATATATATATATATATATAAAAGCATAAGTTAGTCCTTGGTGGAGAAACTCTTGCTGGTAAGAACAGTGCTGGGATGTTTCTTTCCGTTGGTCAACAGGTTTTGTAATCATATCAGGAGGGATTTAAAGAATAAAGTCATTTTACAAGGACAAAAGGCATATTATTACAGGAATAAAGTCCTGTTTTGTTTGTTTGTTTTTGTTTTTTTTAAGAGTATAAAAGTGTTTTACAGCTCTGAATTTACAAATCCAGCAGGGGCTCAACTAATCATTTCCCACACTGCATGTTCATGTGTCTCACCGCGGCATCTGCAGCCAGACGAGCAGCGTAGCGGGCGATGAGGCTATGCTCCTCGTCTTGGTGGTTGCTGCTCTCTAGCAAGCTGATGGAGAGGAAAACAGAGATGGCACTCAAAACATGGCACCTTGAATACACAGCAACGCACACATTTTGAAAAAAAAATACAGATAGAAGAGCTGAATAAGTCAAGAAAAACATTCCTAACCACTGTACGCACACAGGCAGATATGTTACTCCTGGGTTAGTAATTCAATATGGCTGCAGACATAACAGTGTGGCCAACTTCCATTTAGACGCAGGCAGACATATTAGTGCACACGCAGGCAACTCTATTTTTATGTTGCTGGTGAGCGTGGAAATAAATATGAAGGAGAGAGATTACATAAGATGTCTGACAAAAAAAAATAAAAAATTTTAGTCTGTGCAAAATGGAGCAAACTGCTTTTGAATGTTACTTTACATGGAGGCAAACCCATCAGACGTGAGCATTAATCAGCTCGCTGCAAACGCTAATCTGTCACAAGTATTTGCTGTTATGCAATTGTAACATGTATTACGAGAACATGAATGAGCCGAAATGCTATCGCCTTCAATTTTAACAGATTTTTACCAAATCTGCCCACTAGCTGGAGCAAGTCCACGCTAATGTGCCTTGATCTGATATTACACAAAAACATTATTTGGAGAGGAAAATGATTTTTTTTCAAGAAATTGCATAATAATGTCATATTTCTTCAGAAAAAAAAGCCATAGTTTTATTAGAATAAATTCTGATTTTTTTTTTACAAAAAAAACCATGTCATCTTTAGTGAATACTCCTACTTTTATCATAATAAAGGCACAATATTAAGTGAAAAAAAACAACAATGAGAACAAGCTGTGTTTTTTTTTTTTTGGGGGGGGGGGGCGATTACAAGTATTTCTTTTCAGAAAAAAACATGATCGTTCAAGAAATAACGTGAAATCTTAGGCAATTAAAGCGGTTATTTTAGGAGAATAAAAAAAAAATTAAAAATAATTTTAGTAAAAAACAAATTAATCTCGGGAGATAAAGACATATTTGTTTAGAGAAGAAAAAACATGTAATATTAAAAGAATAAAGTCATAATTCTACAACAAAGACAAAACTAAAGAAATAATAATTTCTTGAGAAAAAAAGTCATAATCATATGATTGCTGAGAATTTTGCTGGGGGGGAAAAAAGTCACAGAATGAGAACACTTTTCTTTCCTAAAAAATACACTACAATTCAATACACTACAAAACACAACACAATTCTATTTTTGTTTCAGCTGTGGTTGGCTTTAAAGTGCTCTATTAATAAAGTTGTGCTGAGTGGTCATTTACAGGCATGCATTTCTAATTTTCTTTGTATGGATCTCATTTAGTTGTATCTCATGAATTGGCCAGTGATTGTAAATCAGTACATATGCTGTTCTGGTGGTTGTATAAAAAATTATTAAATAAATAAATAGTTTTTTTAAAAAGGAAAAGAAATCCTGATGTACTCATGCAGGGTCTCCACACAGCTTATTTGGGGAAGGGCACACAGCAGCATGCCCACTAACCATTTTTTGGGGTTGTTTTGAAGCAGCTTCACATAGAGGCCAATGAGAATGTGCTCGTCAGCGAGTCTGTCAACCGCATCCAGGTTGCAGTGTAACCTGGATGCGTGCAGAAAGTCACAAACAAAATATATCAAATTGTCCCCCAAAAAATAAATAAATAAAAAAACAGTACAAAACAACGATGGTATTACACAGGTGACAAAAGCAGGGCTGGCACATGAGAGGAAGGCATGAAAAAAACCAACAAAAGACATTTGAGTGGACGCCTGAAAATCAGCCATTCACGGGTGACTGAAGAGGAACAAGGCCACATTATGTGTGCTGATGAAGGCCTGCAGCGTGATTAAGGACATGCCCCACGCCTGCAGACAACTACACGTTGCATGTACTGTTTACACGCTACACTGCTAGCTTATTCTATTAAAATAAATAAATAAATAAAACTTCTACTCCCATTAAAAAGATTGATCAGGCAAAAAAACAAAAAAAACCTCAAAACTGAGAAAGGTGTCAATGTCCATCATCCAAGTTCAGGTTCCACCAGAAAGCTAACTATGCTAAACAAGCATGTGGTTAAATTTGATACTTAGAGCATTCAGCTACCGAACAACGGGCTCCCTCTTTTTAAACGTCAGAGAATTTGAGGCCATGGTAAAGAAAGCAAAGGTTGTGCGCAGAATGAAATGAACTCGGGCTTAAGTCCATGTAGCCACCTCAGTTTCAGGTTCATGCTAGCGCATACAAGCTATCAGCCGGCCGGGGTTATGACCAGCTGTTAAACTATTGAATTTGCTCTTTTATCCTAATTTGGAAACATTGATTTATTCAGAATGTGTGCTAAACTAAAAAAACGGCAACAACTAATTTTTTGTTATGTGTACCAATTTTTGCTTTGAGCTAATGGTTAGTTTGGTTTTGTGACGAATATTGGAGCTATGTCCCAATTCAGGGCTTCCACTACCATAGAAAATGTCGCATCTACCCTGATTAAATGCGATGTTATAATCTTTTGGAAAATGTCTTGGTTGTGTCACATTAACCTAGTTAGACATTATATCTTTGTCACGCCTTTAAACAGCAATTAATGAAGCTCCTCAACTCACTTTACATTGTTTCCTTGGCATCAAGATGCTACCAGATGGTGCCAAAGCAAAACTGCTATTGGTTTGGTTGGTTAATTAGCACTGTGAAAAAAAAAAGAAAAAAAAAAAAAGATCCATTCAAATTTTAATATTTGTGCAAAACTATTTCCCTAATTTCTCAGTGAAAAGTGCAGGATTCATACTTGGGTTTGTTGGGCATTGGCAGAGTAATTACTGTTATTATAGTAAAGTCTGGTTCAATTATGTGGTTCTCCAGTTCAGCTGTGAGTAGTCTTTCAGTATGCAGTATTAACCATTATCTGCGCTGGTAAAACTTGGAATTCCAGTCTTAAGCTTGGTACGAGAACCCGCTGGCACTGTCAGTCTTGCTTGTGTAAGATTTGACATATTATGAATTGCTTGGCAGACTGTGTGAACACAAAGTGTCCAGATACTCTGACATGCTCAATAACGTATAGAATACCACTCACTCATCACATGATATATTTTTTTCCCCTTTATGAAAGAGAGAAGTGTTCCCTGGAGGAACACTTGCACGTACGGTATATTAAGTGCAGGTGTGACTGAGCTCAAAGACGGCTTGCTTATATACTCCTCATTCAGAAAAGAAACAAGAAACTTAACCACTTTACAGATCAGCAGATATTGTATTTCTGTATGTACACTAAAACCAGCATTCCTCCACATTTCTGGGCAACTAACCTAATGTAACATTTAAAGGCAAATGTACTACCGTAATTTCTCGTGTATACTCCGCACCCATGTATAATACGCACCTCCAAAGTTGACCTCACAATTCTGGAAAACCCTTCTACCGATGTATAATGAATTTTTACAATGCATGATTTTGCGTCTACCCAAATGATTATCTGTATTTTGTTAGTTTTTTCAAATAATTATTCTGAAGTTAAGCTCTTTATTTGAACATGTAATACTTTCTTTTTATTTACTACCTCTTATATTGTAATTCACAGCCCAACTTTTTTTTAGTGAATGAGAAAACACACAGTTGTGCTCATATGTTTGATTACCCAGGCAGAATTTGAAAGATGGGTAGAATTTTTTTAAAGAAAACATGAAGGGGCAGGCGAAACGCTTTTAATTTTATTTTAATGGATTCCAAATTAAACTGTCAAGCATTTCAGAGAAGCATTATCATTAAACAAAACATAACCATAAATCAATTAATCATGGTTGTTGTTCAGTCATCAGTTGTATTTAAAAAAAACAATATTTCACAAATTCTGCCTGGGTATGTAGGTTTATGAGCACAATTGTGCATATATGCAGTCATACGTACCCGTCATATTGGAATGAAAGTGTAGGCTACACCTTTTTCATAACCCGAAAGCGTACCAGAATGAAGGTGTACAACTTTTTCATATCCTCTAGGGGGCGGTGGCATAATGGAATGAAAGTGTACAGCTTTTTCCTCTAGATGGCGGGATACATTTATAAATGGGAAAGTTTTTGGTTTCCCTCCCCCCCTATACCTATGTATAATGCGCACTATTGACTTTTGAGAATTTTTTTTTGGGGGGGGGAAATGCGCATTATACACAAGAAATTACGGTAACTGAAAAATAGATCATTTTTAACAGCTAGGTAGGTAGGTAGATAGTCATGTAGTAAGATAAGTCATTAAGAAGGTTAGGTAGGTAAAGTAGGTAAGTAGTTATGGTAGGTTTGATAGAAAGGTAGCTAAGTAGCTTGGTAGTTAGTTAATTTCTCAAGCAGACGCTAACATAAATACACTTGTTATACACTGCACTACACTTCAATTCTAGCAATACCTGAAAAACAACTTGGTAATAGCATCGCTCTGCTCTGAACGATTATGTTTGTCAGTGGTCTTCACAGGATCAGTATTTTCATTTTCATTAGTACGTATTAGTGCACTTCACACATGCACCGGATCACTCTCACACACCTGTGTCACTTACCCTCTGCCTTTCAACAGATGTTGAGCAATATCATGACTCCTGCTGTAAGGCAAACTAAGCGCATTCAGTAAAAGGAGGTAGCATACGGGCATACACAATTGTTTGGACTCCACCGGGAGTGCTGAAAGCTGAAATGATCCCTTGAAAACAATCCAGGACATTTATTGCTGTACTCACTTTTTGGTGGAGTATGGGTTCCCTGATGTTGGCATTGAGTGGGAAAACGAGGATTCACTGGTGACGTTCATTGGTCTTGGCGGCCTAGGTAGAGGACAAGTGGTGGTTTCCATCAGAAAACTGACCAAAAAGTTATATTGTATATATTTTAGAGATGTAGTTCAGGCTTCTGATGTAAAATATTATAGTTATGAAAGCACAAACTATGAAGAAAAAAAAGTGCAATAAAGTGATCGGAGAAGCAGAAGAAGTTAACAGCTGCTAAAGAGTGGGTGAGTGGTGTGTGATCACAATGCATTACAACAAAAAGTACACTATGATTCAAAGGGACACATTTTGGGAGGTGTTAAAGAATCAAAGAACACTCACCACGTGTCTCTTGAGAGAACAAAGTAAAGGAAAAAGAGAAGTCACTTATCTGAAATTAATAAGCAGCACAGAGATAACTTTGAATATATCCCTCCATCCATTTTCTTTACCACTTATCCTCACTAGGGTCACGGGCTGCTGGAGCCTATTCCAGCTATCTTCGGGCGGGAGGCGGGGTACACCCTGAACCGGTCACCAGCCAATCGCAGGGCACATAGAAACAAACAACCATTGGCACTCACATTCACACCTACGGGCAATTTAGAGTCTTCAATCAGCCTACCACGCATGCTTTTGGGATGTGGTAGGAAACCGGCGTGCCCGGAGAAAACCCACCCAGGCACGGAGAGAACCTGCAAACTCCACACAGGCGGGGCCTGGATTTGAACCCCGGTCCTCAGAACTGTGAGGCGGATGTGCTCACCAGTCGGTCACCGTGCCGCCACTTTGAATATATGGTTGTTATTGTTTTTTATTTTTTATTTTTTTTTTACACAACATGTGTTCTATAAACACAACACAACCAGTTGCTCCTCAATTTGTGCACGACAACACGCAAACTTCAAGTCGCTTCCTGATTGGGTTTCATTCCGTTTCATGTCACAATCACAGAGTACGTGGATAGGTGATTCCCCTGTCATAAGGATTTGGCGTCATGAGTAGTGAACAGGATTAACATTTACTGCTAGGAGCGTTTTGGGAGCAGATCGGGAAGAAAAATTGATCTGATGAAAGGGTTTGTGCTGACTTTGATTGGAAGGGGGGGAAAATTCAGTCCGATTCAAGTCTCCAGTGAGTTGTTATTGCTTCTCACTATAAAGTCAAGTTGTGCTGTGTCTGAAAAAAAAAAAAAAAAAAAAAAAAAAAAAAGTATAATTATCTTAAGCCTCACTTTTCATGGGATTTTCTACTAAATTCTCATGGGAACACTTTGGCTTCCAGAGACTATTTACAGTATGTTGGGGCGACGACCTGATTTAACAAAAAGCGCCGGAAGAGACTCATACAAAGACACAAACGCTCAAGTCAAGGCAACAGTCGCAACATTGTCGTAGATTGCAACCACTGCCTGGGCTGTAATTAAACCTCATTTATTAGCTGATCTGCAGGATTGACCGGAATCACTCAAGACTTATTGAAGGCAGCGACTGGATCGATCTCATTGGGTGAATGTACAGAAAATAACTCGGAAGAAAATGATGAAGAACATACACAATATGGGCGAGGTTGAGAGGTTTCTCTGGCATGTCGGGGAACATGGGGTGAAGAGGCTCCCTGCTGGATGCGCAGCTCAGAGACTTGCTGAGGGCGTGGGATAGCTTCTTGGCGGGGGATTTCTACAGATAGAGGACACGAGGAGTACACTAATTCCTTTAAAAACACTAAACATGGACTGAATGCGACCCTTACGTCATGGTGCTAAAATAGCCGCATTGACTGGTCCGGCTGCAGACACACCTCCCACTCCCCTCCCCACTCCTTACCCATGATGTATACTCCTTCATTTGATGCTGGTTGCTATGGGAACCGCTGGCATGCCCCCTCCAGAAGCAGTCCTGACAGAGCTGGTAATTATGACATTGCTGGCAGCGGTAGCGGAAGCCCATCATACTCTCAGTGTGGCAGTAGGAGCACTCGACCGGGTGAAAGACTGCAGGGGGGAGAACACACATGCATAAATAGATGTGATATTAAACGCAGATATTTTTGCATAGCACATTTAATAGAGGAGTCATTTATGGTAATATAAGGACACAAGAGATGAGATTATATCTTGCTTTAGCTCAGTAGTTGATAGGGCGAACCATGCACTTCTAAAAACAAATTAAAGATTCGAGCAGTGATAAACAGGCCCTCACGCCCCCCACTTTCATGGCAAATCCGCTTAATGATCCTCAGGATTTGACGTCATGCTCCGCCCATATTAGACGGCGTAGGTAAAAATAAAAAAAAGAATCATCAAATTTCATCATCGGTCATCTGTCTTTAGACCCCTGCTTCTGATTGGGGCTCGTTTGGGTGAATTCCCTCGCGAGAGTTCCTCCGAGCAATTTAAGTAAGGTCGTGTGGGACTCCTATATATTCATTTTCACCAGGACACTCTGGCTTGCAAAGGTTGGTCAGTTTTCAACCATGTTGAGGGACCCCAAATGGCGATTCATTAATAAAATCAGCAATTCCAAGCAATGGAGGACTCGTTATGAAAACATTAAATCCACAAATGCTCATAATGTATAACAATAAACATTGTCGTGTCTTTTTTTTTTTTAAATAAATAAGAGTATGCGGCACGGTTGAAGACTGGTGAGCACATCTGCCTAACAGTTCTGTGGAACGGGGTTCAAATTCCAGCCCCGCCTGTGTGGAGTTTGCATGTTCTCCCCGTGCCTGGGTGGGTTTTCTCCGGGCACTCCGGTTTCCTCCCACATCTCAAAAACATGCGTGGTAGGTTAATTGAAGACTCTAAATTGCCCGTAGGTGTGAATGTGAGTGCGAATGGTTGTTTGTTTCTATGTGCCCTGTGATTGGCTGGCGACCGGTTCAGCGTGTATCCCGCCTCCCGCCCGAAGATAGCTGGGATAGGCTCCAGCAGCCCGCGACCCTAGTAAGGATAAGCGGTAAAGAAAATGGATGGATGGATGGAAATAGAGTATGGCCCTTGCAGGACTCATACAAAGGGTGTGAGGTCCTCATAGGTCATCCAGCCTGAGGCGTACGCGTTTGCTCGTGTGATGACTGTGTTGTGACTCTGGGTTGTGATGCAAAGGACGTCTTACTCATACATGGCAAGCTAACCAGTTATGAATTCTTTTTGACACAAATCTGATTGCATACCTCTCTATTGCAGGAGTGTAGAATTTGAACCACAAATCTCTGTTGTATTGTATCTGTATCTATACGTCTTAATCGCCTTAAATCCCTTCCATTTTCTATATAGCTTATCCTCATTACGGCCGCGGGAGTGCTGGAGACAGGGTACCCCCTGGACTTATTCACCAGCTAATCGCAGGGCTAGGATATCTTTGAAAGGTTAATAGAATACTCGGTTAATCTTACGTGTATGTTTTTGGGATGGAGAAGGAACCCTGAGTACACAGATAAAAACTTTGCAAGCATGGTTGGAACACGCTAACTCTACACAAGAAGGCCAGAGATGAGATTCAATTATTTCTATCTCCATTATTCCGTCTTGGAAAATGGTTTCTCAATATGAACAAACGGAAGGTAGCCTAGTGTCCTAAAAGGGACTGTGTTGAAACATAAAGGTTCTTCCACTGTAGTTCGTGTGCTGCCTACCGTTTTCCACGTTGGTGAGCCGGTGCATGAGTGGTAACCACACCAGACACTGAGGAGGCGGGTCTGACATCAACGTGTCCAGGAAAATGTTGAGGGAGACCTTTTTCTGCTCACAGTGCATACCAAGTGATATTCAAGGTGGGAAATATGAGAAAATACATGTTGGAGTTTAATTCATGACTCCTCACCTGCTGCATGAAGCAGCTCTTGGCCGCTTGCTCCGTGTAGCCAAACGACGGACCCTCAAAGACCGCCATGGGCAGCTTGAGAATCTCCCTCAGGAACTGGTCAAATTGTGCGTACACCATGATTCCCGCTGGATCGGATATCTGTGAAAAAATATCTGTAGGGCGGCATCATGCGAACGAATCAAAATAATAGTCTGCTTCCAACGCAGTCGGCTAATTACAGCATCACACACAATGCCACAACCCCACTTATTTGTGGGAAACAAATTAAAGACAAGCAGCTGTTCAAATCGTTTTGTTTAAAAAACACTAACAGCAAGGAACCAGTCACTTTCTTTTACTGTTCACCAGCCGTTAGATGAAGTCATTGCCTTCAGATAACGAGGAGTGCAAGGTTGTAGATGACCCCAACATATCCCACTGGGTATCCTCGGGATTTTTTCATGCAACACGTCAACATATCACATCAATGTTGCAATGTATAGCATATTGTTATTGATGGGTCCTACGAACCTCCAGAACCAATGGTTTCCTTTAATAAACAGAAAACATGCACAAAACCTTATTCATTCTCAGACCATAAATTACTCACACTAAGTACATTAACTTAAAAACACATTTATTACAGTGGTGAAGTATATCCTTTTTTTCTTTTTTGTTAACAATTACAAGTGAAAAATGTTGCTTACATCTCAATTTATCCAGAATTTTCCCTCCACAAAAGGCTGCTAGGGCCATCTTCACAACAAAGACCGATATCTTGCCGTGGCCATCTCTAGAAACAAACAAAGAATATTCAATTATTGTCATGCACATAGAAAAACAAAGAAAATGCCCCCCTCCAAAAACAAAGTGAAAAATAAAGACTGTGAGAACAGGGGAGAGAAGACAGAAACAAGTAACTCGAATGAAATTGATCCAATTGAAAAATAAAATCTAATATTTAAAATTTATATGTTTATAATTACGAATTATTCAGTCTTCACATTTCCCCTTTGTCTTTTTTTCAGGGTTATTTCTTAGTGTTTGTTGTTGTTGTTGTTCACTGACCCAGTTTGTTTTTATTCATTTTCTTTTTGTTTGACTTATAGGCAGCACGGTGAACTCGTGGCTAAGCACATCTTCCACACAGTTGGGATGTTCTAGGTTCAAATCTTAACTCGGGCCCTCCTTTGTGTGGAATTTGCATGTTCTCCATGTGGGCAGGCATGTTAGGATGATTAAAAACGAATTGTCCATAGGTGTGAATGTGAGTGTGAATGCTTGTTTGTCTAAACTGTCCTGTGATTGGCTGGTGTCCCCTGCTTCTTGCCCATAGTCAACTGGCTACAGCTCACCCGTGACCCTAAGGAGGACAAGCGCTACAGAAAATGGACGGATGCATTTTTGACTTTGGGAGCACATTTACTGTTAAATATTGCACCCACCGTCTTTCGTATGACTTCTATACAAAAGCGAACACACTCTTCTTGCATTTGCTTGGATAATTTTACAGTCAATAATCCGCAGCGTCCCTTCGTCGCTGTATTTGCCTAAGAACCAGATGTGACTCACGGGTCGTAGGCCGCCAGCAGGAAGTTGAGCAGCAGGCTGATGGAGTGCTCCACGTTGATCTGGTGCGTGGTGGGCATTCGCTTGCTCAGCTGGTACAATATGGTGGACAGCACCACTTCCAGACGGGCCACGGGGAGCTCGGCGTTGAGGTCCACGGTGTTGAGACCGTTCTCTCGGAAGGCCTCGATGACATTCCAGATGTCGATCAAATGCACTGGGAAAAAAGCGGGGAAAATAGTACAGGTCACATGGAGAAACACGAGACTGTAAGACGACTGTTGTACTCACAGTTGCATTTCTTCTGTACAAATCTGAGTTTGCAGGCTGTTCTGTATGTTGACAGTCGAATGGAGTCCAAATCCTGCGCCCCTGAGGAAGATTTGCCGAGTGAATTCCCTTAGAATCAAATAATCTATTACATTTTTATACAAATATCCAACAAAAAAGCCACAATTTGGTATTAATCCCAATTTGGACTGTTAATTGACTGCCACTGAGGTGGAACTGAAAGGTAACCCCTTTTGACCGCAGAACATCTCAGTAAAGCGGGGTACACACATACCGATCATTGATCTGAATTTGAACCTGATCTGCTTGGGAAAAAAATTGGGGACCGGGCTGACAATCGCAAATGTTAAACCTGTTTAGTATTTACAATCGCAAATCCTTAAGCATTGTAAACACATACCAAGAATTGGGCCTTATTTTTTAGCATTTTCCCTTTATTTTGATCAAAAGCAGCAAAGGCCAAATTGTCATATGTCAGTTTCTTTTTCTTTGTATTTTCCAGCAGTCTGCCTCTCACAGCTCAGTCGTGGTACTATGATTGACAGACTTTTCGTTTGCGGGAGGAGACTCGCGATTGTTGGTGGTCAACATATGATTATGTTTGTGGTGTGCTATATCGGTCATATTAAGTACACCACACAAAACAGAGCAGTAAGAGCACACATGCCCATTTTTTTCCTCATCATGAATGCGGCCTCTCACATTTGTTAAAAATCTGTATGAGTGTACGCGGCTTTAGTCAAAACATTTTTTTCCATTTTAATGCTTTCAAAACACTTAATACCGAGCCCATCTAGGACCTTGGGTGCCGTCCAAAGCGATACAAGCGAAGCGCCGCCTCTCAGTCTAGTGTGAAGTTACTTTTTAATGGGCCGACGACTACAGCCGCAGCAATTAACTAAAGCTCACTCGAGCTTTTCAACCCTTATTGTGAAAAGTCTTAAAAACGCGCCGGATGAGTTCACATTTTCACAGTAATATATTTTCCCTGCATTTTTTTCAAGTGGATACTTCTTTAAGTATGATCACTGGATATTTTATTAAGTACACCTGCACATTATAGTGTGACCAGAGATGTCAAAAGTAATTGTATTCAATATATAAGTAAAAGTACTGGTGCAAAAAAAACTACTTTGGTAAAAGTACTAAAGACACTCCCTTAATTAAGTAAAAGTACAAAAGTAAATGTAGTTATAAATGTAAAAAGTAAATTGACATTTTTCAACCCAATAGCAAATACATCCATCCATCCATTTTCTGTACCGCTTTATCCTCACAAGGGCCGTGGGCGTGCCGGAGCCTATCCCACCCACCTTCCGGCGAGAGGCGGGGTACACCCTGAACACGTCACCAGCCAATCACAGGGCACATTTAAACAAACAACCATTCGCGCACACATTTACACCTAAGGGCAATTTAGAGTCTTCAATCAACCTACCGTGCATGTTTTTGGGATGTGGGAGGAAACCGGAGTGCCCGGAGAAAACCCACGCAGACACGCGGAGAACATGCAAACTCCACACAGGCGGGGCCGGGATTTGAACCCCAGTTCTCAGAACTGTGAGGCAGATGTGCTCACCAGTTGTCCACCGTGCCGCCAAATAAATACATATAGCAAGATTTGTGTTTCTCTCTAGATGATTGGCATGCTTTCTATGGGGGCAACAATAGACAAAACAAAAACAAAAAAAAGCAGGTAGGCTTAAATGAAAAGACAACCATTTATTTGTCCTATTGAAATGAAGTTATATACAGTGAAATTCTACTGTTAACAATAAAAAAATGAAAAAGCTAGATTTGTTTCAAACACGTATTTGTCCAATGCCAAATGGGAGGTTACACTTTTGTTTTAGCAGTGGGCAGATAAGTGTGTTGGCATTAAATTAATGCTCAAACGTGATACAGCCAGCTAGCCAGACTTCAACAAGCTAGCTTTCTAGAAAATTAACGTGGTTCATTCATTTGGGGCAATTGTGAAATATAAGAGCCCAAACAAATATTCTTACTTGTGAAAAGTTATTCCAAGTTCGGAGTTCCCTTGTTGTGATTAGACGACGTGTGTGCAAGCGTACGCAGCACAATGTGCAGGCATCCTTGTTATTTTGGTTTCCACTAACATGGACTGCACCGACACTTTGCCCCCACTAGCTTAGCGTCAGTCTTGGCACGCTGTCTACGATGAGCTTGACTCACGTACTTTTTTTGGGCGTTCTGGTTTTTACGTCGTGTCGTTGCTAACTTTAGTTTGTAAAAGTAACGAGCTCATTTTTAAAAGGTAAGGAGTAGAAAGTACAGATATTTGTGTTTAAAAACTAGGGAGTAAAATCTAAAAAATCGGCAGAAAAATAAATACTCAGGGAAAGTACAGATACCTGAAAGATCTATACTTAAATACAGTAACGAAGTACAAGTACTTATTTACTTCCCACTTCTTAGTCCATTTTTCTATTTTCAACACAGCTTATCCTGGTTAGGGTCGCAGGACGCTGGAGCCTATCCCAGCTGTCTTCGGGCGAAAGGCAGACTACACCCTGAACTGGTCGCCAGTCAGTCGCAGGGCACATATAGACACGGACAACCATTCGCACTCACATTCACACCGTCGCTGAGTGGGAACTGAACCCACGCTGCCTGCAGCAAAGTCAGGCGAGTGTACCACAACACCATCAGTGCCACTTCGTAGTGTAGAGAACAATTGGTTAAAACAAATAAATAATAATAATAATGTTTTAATTTAACAATTTTATTACAATTGTGGTTGTTTGCACTGGGGCAGCACAGCGTTCTGGTTAGCACATCTTTGGTTACCTTATTGGACTACATGAGATGGACAAAATATGATGTGATTCAGTATCAGAAAGGGGATGATGTCATCCTCTCAGTTTATAATCAATCTGGATATGACGCTCGTCGGACCATTTCATCTCCATCATGTCTTACACGCAAACTTGGGAGAAGTGGACATTTTAATGGCCAGTGGGTGAAAAAGGCCAGCGTCGACCAGGACGCGGGCTTGTGCGCCTTAGTACTTACTCATCTCGACAAGCAGTTGCCTTCTGTCTGCCATGTTGTCCCCGCTCCACCCGCAGTCTTCAATCATTCTGATCAAGAGAGAGAGAGAGTAAAAGTCAATCTATGCACTCCTGATTTTTAGCGCCGTCCTCATAAAAATCACGGCTTGATGACTGAACACAAAATGTTTTTGACTTAATTCTCTGAAGCGTCAGGCAACTGATAAAAACCATTGTGCATGCGAGGCTCTAACCACTTCATTAATACAAGCAGACATGATGAGATGACAGCTATTCTGCGTGACCACAACTAAAATTTATATACTTTGATGTTTTTTTTTTGTACATACATATTGTACAAATGCACTGAACACTTCATTAGGAAGACTTGCACAATCTAATTAGATGCAATAAAAGAGCTGTATTAAAAAAATATGTCGTTACACATATAATACAATGAACCCCTGCATATTTGCAGTTTGGCATTAGCATATTTGCCTATTCATGGATGTTTTTTTTTTTTTTTTTTTTTTTTGGGGGGGGGTGACATATCCTTCTTTATTCACTGAAAAACTTACTATAGCTGTTTTGCGCTGAAGCCAAAGCCATGTCTAATCCGAAAATACTGCGTGGGTGCCATCTTGTGGCATCTTGGGGCTAATGAACTATGTTGAAGCAAGGGGAGTAGCTTCGTTTTGTCAACTCATAGCCTTGTTTAACAGAAGAAAAGTGCTTTGCTGTCATCTTGTGGCGTCTGTAGGCAATTACAAACCTTTTTGCTCGGGAGTCAATTTATCAAAGATTTTTGGTATTCGCGTCAGGGCTCAGTCCCTATCACCCGCGAAAAGTGCGAAAAATGCCACATTTCATTTCATTTCATTCATTTTTGGTGATGTTCTACTCCAGTCATGTAGGTCATGTATGTCAAACTAATTGTTGTTGTTGTTTTGTCATTGGGCTTTGAAAAAAGATTTACATTCAAAAGAAAGGTAGTTGGAGATAGATAAATAGAAGATGGCGAGACAGAAGAATTCACGTTATCTATTTAAATACAAAACAACAAACAAATACCACTGATGTCTTTTATTGCAAATTTTATTTCTTGTGTTTATCATATTAAACGTTTGTTTATTCCAGATTCAGTGTTTAAGCAAAATGTAAGTTTGTTGTCGTATGATAAACTTTAACGCTACATTTATGCAGAGAAGGGAAACGTGCACATCGCAGTGATTTTTCCTTAAATATTGAGTTTGCTCCGCTATGTTGTCCCAATTTTTAATTTTGGCCCACCGTGAATTTGGGTTTGACACCCCTGATGTAGGTGATGGTAATGTGCAACTAATTTGCAGTCAAAAGAAGACGAGCATGATGTAAGGTATGGGAAATTGGTCTACATCGACCCAATCTTTGGGCAAAATGACTGGTAAATTACAGAGACAGAATCCTCAGCCATCAATTACTGCCCAGTCCTAATCTCAAGAGACCTTAAGGGGACATACACTGTATTGGAAAATTGACCTTTTCATGGCTTATCCATCAAGTGTGAAATTAAACAACCATGTAAATCTGTTATCTGCCTTTCGGAGAATGTGTCTGTGAGTGAGTTAACAGTCAGTTAACAGTTAACAGTGAGGCTAATTTAAATACAGTACCAACTACCCCTACAGTGAGTTTCTGCATCCATGACTTGGAAGGGAGGTTGTGGAAAGATCCAGAGCCACTTTCAAGCCATTGTCTGAAACACATTTATGTTTATAATTCTGATAGGCATTGTCGGTGGGTGAGACCGGGAGGGGGTTGTATTTGGCAATGTGTCCACTGCATGCGCCACCTACATGGATCCGTACACCAACTGAAAATTATAATTCAGCAGCTTGGTGATGAGGTGCTGACTCCACGAGGGAAAATACAATCCTAGCTGTCTTTGTGGGGTCTCGCATGCGCGTTGCAATTCGTAGTCGCTTTATATGCAGCCACATATCATTGCCCCGAGTCACCGTGGTAACGGAATCCACACTCACCATTGGGTATGGGGCGTTTACCGGTGTCAAAGTATACTGTGGTTTTAAAAAGTCACAGTTTCAAAACCACTAAAAGTTTCCATCTTGGCATGAGCTGATTTTTTTTGCGCTGGCAAAGTGATGCGAGCAGACAGCGAGCCCTCAATTTTTCCCCTTGTCAAAAAAGTCGGCTCTTTTTGGAATTTTTGGAGTACAGCAGTTTGGTAATTCAAGGAAATCTTAATATATTACTATAACCCTGTCATCAGTGTTTGGAACCAGCTACAACAGTTAGCGTGTCTACAACTGGTGAAATAAATACTCTAGACTCGCTACTGAGGCAGATATTTAGCAACCTAGTTAAGTAGCATGGCTAACATCAGTTTGTTTCCTTTCTAACGTTACTTCACAAAGCAGAGAAGAGCAGAGAAGTGGCCACTCATTTACTGTTGTACTACTTTTTGATTTTTCAATTCTTCAATTGTTCATTCAATTGTTTATTTTCTTTTTACATTTACTAATGTACCTACGGAGCTCGTTCCATGGGGAAAAAAGTTGTTTTTCTACCCAATTTTTTTGCTCATGGTTATCATACCGCCAGAATCTGAAACCGGCCTACACCTACTCACTATTAAGGCTTCTTTATACTCGCGCGGGCGGCGACCGCGCTAACGTCACTGCGGCTGTCCCGCGCGTCAACCCCGGTCCCCAGAACTGTGCAACCCACGTGCGCAATTTTTAAAATGTACTGCAGTTCACCTCCAAGTCGGGGGTGTCGCTACGGCTGGTATTGGCTAGGACACCACAGGGTGGAGTTTCCTCTGCATTTTCTTGGTCATTTCCGGTACCCATTTTTACTTTCCTGACAGTAACAAGTAACAAATCCAAAACAATGGCGACCGTGGAACAGTGTCTGCTGGAACAAATGGACCTAGATGACCAGATGATACGTTTAATTATGCTGCAAAATCGTTCGAGAAGGCGGCAGCGTAGATGGTAAGTAGAACCAAGGGGCACGCTGAGTACGTCATCACAGCATGTGACTAAAACGGACCAATCACGAGAGATGATCTCCGCGGCGTTCTACGCGCAGCAACTATTTTTGCCGTGTTCGAGCTACGCAGAGGGGCCGCGCGGGCCAATTCGTCGGTCACGTGATGCAATGCGGGAGTATAAAGAGGCCTTTAGCCTAGCAGGCTAATAGGGGTCTGAAGAAGCTATAATACTCGATCCACACTCAATGAAAATACACAAAATAGAGTCAATTTCAGCAAGGAATTATGCGACAGTAATCAAACCTTAAATGTAAGTAATCCGCAAATATCGGAAGGACACAAGGGCTGTCTTGTTGCCTCTGAACATTGTTTCTTCCTTTCTTCACTCCCCCACTATTTTCCTAGCTTTCCAAATTGAACAACACACACACACACACACACACAGACACACAAACAACCACACGGAATCCGAGGGGAGGTGAGCAAATATAAGTAAGACGAGGACAAGACTTTCAAGGAAGCGGGGCAGAGGGAGCAGTCGAGAGACGACTCACACCACGCCTCGCCGCACACTGTCCAAGACAATCTAATATACCTAGTCATGTGCATTGTTGCCATGGCAGCAAGCCTCCACACCACCCCCTCCAAATCCCCCTCACACGCCTGATTCAACACCTCCCATTGCAGACGGGCAAAGTTTGTGGAGGAAAGTTTTTTTTTTTTCTTTCACTTATAAATATCATTTATGAGAGGAATCTCAGTGGGGACGGTCGTTTTCTTTGGACGAACGGCTTGAGATAATCATTCAGGCATGCTATTTTATATTACTTTGACAGTAATTAGCTATATTTTTCAGACACACGTGGTGCAATTTAAAAAATACCAGAATTTAAAATCAGCAGGCTTCTTTATCTTTTTCTAATCCCAATCATTGCGAACAGCCACTTGTGGGTCTTTGAGGTACGGATGGAGTGGTAAAAAAAATGTGCTAATATGTTAAAATGGATTTCAAGATCAGGGGTGGGTAAACTACGGCACAAGGGCCACATCAGGCCCCTTGATCATTTCAATCTGGCCCGGCAAAGATACAGAATCGCCCAAATCATATCAAAATCATGACTATATTCGTTTGACCTTGTCCTGTAATGCCGAGTGGTTCCACCAGGTTGTCCTGTGATGCCCAGTGGTTCCACCATGTAGTGCAGTAGGTACAGTGATACATTGACTTGACTTTGGCTGTTCTGTTTTTACACTGCTACTGCTCTGAACCAAAGCCAAAGCAAAGAAAAGTCGACAGTGAGTGCCGAACGTTTGATATAGAATGGACTACTAAATACTTCTTCATTGAAGTCCGGTCAAAGGCTTTATGTCGAATTTGTTAAGAAACCATTGCGGTTTTAGAGGCATATAACATCATCCGTCACTTTTCTACCAAGCATGCTGATTATGCGAAATATGGCTACGGCTCAGCAGTTAAAATCAAGCTTGCAGGCTCAGCAAAACACCTTTATCTGATAAACTGCCATCCAATATTCCGTCACACAAGAACCTGAAACAGCACCACGCGAACTGCAGATGGAACTGATTGATCTCCAATGTGATACTGTCTTAAAAGAGAAGTTCAACTCTCAAACTGGATGAGTTTTATGCTTCACTAAGCACAGACAACTTTCCAAAAATCCGGAAGATGGCACAGAGGATGCTGGTGGTGTTTGGCTGTAGATATCTGTGTGAACAGACTTTTAGTGAGATGAACACCAACAAGATCCAAACTGAAGCAGAACGAAATGACCTCAGGGGCAGCTGAGAGCACGCATGCACACACGCACACACACCGACACACACATTCAAGTGCTCGTGAACCTTGCTTTTCATCTACTGCCCATTCAGAGCAGAAGATGACACATTCTCAGGATTATTCATTAACTTGTGGTGAAGGTTGGCATGCAAGGTGCCAACCTGCTCATCTTGACCCTTTGGGGGGGGGGGGGGGGGGTGAATGTTACGAAACATGTCCTGTAAAATGCCCAAATTCAAATGAAATAAAGGTACTGAATTACAATTTGGACATGGATAAAAACTTGGGCAAGGAAAGTAACAATAACAACATCAATAATAGATGATGAAAAATGTGTTTTGGCGTAATTTAAAGCGATATCACATGTTAAAGGGTGGGTAGTTTTCTTTATTTTAGTTTAATTATGTACAGCGATACGCTTCTTTTGAGTAGAAAGTATAGTACACATTTGTATTCATTATCCATCTGTCTATTTTCTGTACTACTTATCCTAATTAAAGGCCCTGTAAAGTGGAAAAAGTATTGTTGACAAGCCTGCCAAATTTGAATGAATAAAAGAATTGCCAAATACATAATATGAGGCTTTAAAATCATAAAAAAAATATCTGTCAGTCGCTATGGGCATGTCCGAGGAAAACGCACCACACTCATTTTTCAGAATAGGTTCATAGAGTGTGAATATTTTTGTAGTCAGCTAAAGGCTGAATAATGTACGGCGCTGTGTTTAATAAACAGTTAACGTTCCCTAAGGGGTCTCTGTTATGTCGGGACTCACACACAACACCACTGCACGAGGCGCTGACGTATTCGACAACCCCGCCGCTGTTCCAGTCATCAGCTCACTCGCTCGTAAGCGTGTTGGCTAGCAAACTTTATAGACAGTTTAACATTCCCTGAAGTGTCTCTGTTGTGTGGCACTACGCGTGGCACATGGATCAAGGCTGTGTAGTATTAGACGACTTAATGCCAGTCCGCAAGCCCGCTAGCAGCTACTAGCTACTAGCCACTAGCAGACTCGCAGACCCGCGCGGGTCATGACACTTGAGGGAAGATGTGGGGTTTTTTTCAGGTTGTAGTCATAGTTTGATAGATAATTGCACACTGTAGTGGTAGAAATGGCCAAGTTATCATGGCCACTGATGGAATGACAGGGCTCGGTATTTATATAGTGTTGGAGGGGCAAATAATGCCAGAAAGCCCAAACGTGTATTCGGCTTTTTTTGCCACTGCCTCAATAATCCGGACAAATGTAATAGTGAATTGTTGTAAGTCTTTGTACATGTTTACATTACTTATGAACGTGGCCGGTAGCTAGACTACCTGGAGAAACCCCACGCGAGCACGGGAAGAACACGCAAACTCCACACAGGAAGGCTGGAGCTGAGATTCGAACCCAGCTCCTCTGGACTGAGAGGCAGAAATGCTAACCACTAGCAGCCATGATCCTAAATGCAAGAGAAAAGCTGGTTGATTAACATGACCATCATTTTAGGACAAGACACGGCCATGGAGTAGTGCTTGATTCATTGTGATGCCATGGCGAATGTGCTTTGAGATACTGTATGTAGCAGTGCTTTGAGCAGCCACTATAGTCCAATGTCACACTCCAGGCCAGATCCATTCATCATTTCTACTGTGAGTGAATATAAATGCAAACATGTTCAATTTTAAAAGACGAACAATGATAGCAGTGCTCGCACGTCACATCCGAGCCATGTGACCTTCGGCAGACTGTTTTTATTCTGGGAAATAACAGAGATTGATACAATCTAGCACATGAGTAGATATTAAAGCAGCCAAAACAAATCACAGCGTACTGTACCTCTCATAAAACACCATGCTGCGACTGCTTCCACTCGCCTTGCCTTGACTTATTACAAAGTCCTGACGGAATTAAGCTCACACAAGGCCAAATCCCCGTCTAAGGAGCAAACATTACGACAAAAGAGCCGAACCGTTGGTCTGAAGATTAGAACGTGTCTAGGAAGCGGCCTGCGCTGCCTCTATCTTTAACTATCAAATGAGAAGGCTCCACATTCTTGTGCAGCTTTACTGGCGCTCCAGTTGCAAGACCCTAAACCTCGTTCCTGGCACATGCCCAACACACATTACTCTCTCCCACCGCCCCAACCCCACCCCACCTCTCTCTCTCTCTCTCTCTCTCTCTCTCTGTGCTCCTGTCACTCTGGCAGCACTGGAAAATGAATGCCCTTAAAAGAGAAAACCATCGCATACATACCGTTTAACCCCCGACAGCCTCAGGGGCTAAATCCCGGCAAAAGACACAGCAAGGAATGAGGCGTCAGATTTTTTTTTAACTTGGGCAAACATGCGACGACAGTTCAGACGAAGTTATACTGTATATGGGTCATTAAAGAAATGGGTGACATTTTCAGTGCCCCCAATGAAATTTCAAACCACATACAGAAACATGCACTTGTTGTGTAAATTATAATTGTCCTGAGAAAAAAAAAGTGATTGCTAAATATAATTTAAACTACTAAATAGCTCTTGAGCAACCTCTAAAATGTTTATTCCTCCTGTCCCTCCCTCTTGATGACCAATTTACATATCAAATATAATAGATAAAATAAGTTTTAAATCAGCTTTTTTGGTCGGTATGTCTTCCTTGTCAATAAAACATTTTACTTGATCACAGACATGTTTTAAATAGTAGTGATTGTGCTCTGAAGTTGCGTCCCTCAATATTCACGCAAACTTGTTACTAAAACCTTTTCAGCCATCGAGAGGGAGAGAAAAAAGTGAGCTTCGTGACTCATCAAAATAAAAAATAAATAAAAATAAAGCTAATTGCTTTGATCATGGGTAGAACTATGTTATATGGACTACTCGCTTCTGTTTTTCATTTTTTTTTTCAAGCTTGAGTATGTCACTCAAACCAACAAAACTTTTACTCATATTATCAGAAAAAGGCATATCTATGTCAAGGTTTTTCTTTTTTACTATACAGCTACATTTGTTCTTGACCAGTTAGCATAGCAGCTAACACAGCTAGCAAGTACTCTGCAGCAAAAACTCTAACATTAGCATTTATTTGCAACCCTGTTACTGTAATTAGAGATTTAAAAAAATATACATATTTTTTAGATATTTGAAGAAAATGTTGCTGTCTACAATTGTCCTCCAATTCTGAAATGACCCACACGCTATACTATATTTACTCAACGTACACTACAAGTCTATTTGTGTGACTAAAGTTCATTTGTCTCCTCCGTGGCGAGTTGGAGCACATCATGGTGCGACATTTCCGTAAACAAACACACTTGCTAGCGTGTCGGCCCACTGTGTGTTCGCGGCACATCGCAGCTGCTAACACCAATTGGCCGGGAGTTATTCTTTGCATCGTGATACTATAAACGACACCGGCTTCCCATCCTCGGAGCCAGAAGGAGAAAAACAAAGCTGCAGCACAGCAGCGTTGTCTCTTCCTCTTGCTCTCTGGTCATTAATGATCGCCATGGTTTTGGCTTTAAAAATACCAAAAATGAGCATTGGGTGGCTCAAATGCATAGTAAGTGTTGAGATTTATCATGATCAACAGTATTCTTGTTAACAGTAATATTGGTCGTACAGTGAGTTCATTGCGAGGGATATGTTCCAGATCAACCCACAATAGGTGAAAACCTATGACAGGTTTATCCTCCCCACACTTAAACATATTTAGGACTTATTAAAACACACTTTTTCAACATACACCAAACAATTGCAAGCATTACATGTATAGAGAATACTGTAGCTAATGTAGTGTCTGTGTGTTAGATCTGTGCCAAATACACTAATATCAAGAAAAATGTTTTGGCTTTTTGATTTGTTTGTTGTAATAAACCTGTGCTAGATTTGTTCTTTAGCATTGGTTTATGTCGATGTTATGGAAAAACATATTTTGTGCATATCAGTCCCAAGGAGGAACTGCTTTTTTTATCCATCCATCCATTTTCTGAACTGCTTGTCATCATTTTAGTCTCAGATGTGCGGTAGCCCAGCTAACTTCGGGTAAGAGGCTGCGCACACCTGTGACTGATCACCAGCCAATCGCAGGGCGGCTAGAGACAAACAACCATTCACACACAGGCAGTTGCACGGATGTCAAACATGTTTTGGTTGCTGCTACATAGTAGTTCTGGGTTCCCTCAGAAGGCTGTGAAAACTATATTGCATTTAATAAAAAACATAGTAATAACATAATGAAATAGAAAGTATATAATTTAACAGCTTGTCATGATTCATCGAGATTGTGCAACTCCTTCTGCTGTGTGCATCTTGGCCACCTGGGGGTAGTATAATACAGATACAAGATATACATTGGGACTTGCAACTCCTCAGTAAGCTGCAGTCATAGTTGTCATTTTTCACAGAGGATAGATTATACATGCTTGTGAGTGTTGTTAAATTGGGTGTCTACCTGTGCTGCCCCACCACTTGTATTTAAATAACAGTCACTCAAAGGGTTATAACACTGCGACGATGATGTTTTTTTGTTAGCTCATCTTTGGCATTTTGTTTGTGGGCATTAAGCCAAGTCGATATTTCTAAGGCAAAGCTATGTGGTTGCTTTAAATACAAAACGTGTAATTCTTCTGGTTTTATGTTTAGTTTGACAGTAAAGTGGCAATAAACCGCTTGCCGCCTCTTTTTTGAAGAATTGCTCACCACCTGCCAAACTGCTGCCTGTTGTGAAGTGAATTAAGTTGAGTTCACTGCCGCCATACAGCACATGTATCTCAAATTTCTGCTTGTAAGTCATAGCAGAAAAACCCCCCCACAAAAAACACAAAAAAAATCGGCCTAACGACGGCTCGTATGTTGAAAAACACATAAGTCGGGTCACTCGTATGCCAAGGCACCACTGTAAATATGTATTGTTAACAAGAAATTGAATTCAAAATCTGAAGTTATGGAAAATTGTGGAAAATACATATTTAAGTGTGCAACTATTGTTCAGTTTGTGAATTAAACAAATCCTTGCAAGATGTGTTAAAAGTAAAGCAAAACTGCTATCCTGGCACACATTTTCTGCCAAAATGAAAAGTAAAATACCATTTTTGCTTTAGTGGGCCACAAAAAGTGATGCAGGAATCTGAATCTGGCCCCCGGGCCTTCAGTTTGACACTTGTGATTTAGAGTCTAAAGGCAATTTAATTTGTTTCCATACTGTACCTGTGCATCACTATATGCTGGAACATGCAAACTGCGCACAAAAAGTCCTGAGCCAGTATTTGAACCCAGAACCTCAGAACTGTGGGGCAGTGGTGATAACCACTAGACAACTGTGCTGTCCTTATAATTTAATCCCAAAAGTTTGGGAAAGCCTGCTTTAAAGGTCGTCAGTGACGACAATGACTGGAATGAGTGCAAACACAGGTGACCACGTACGGGACAAAACCGAACACACTTCAAATGCATGCTTGAGAATCTAAAATAAAATCACCAAGCACTGGCCTGGGCACAGGGAGAAACGCATGTTAAAAATCAACAGCAGCCATTGTGGTAAAAGGTAAAAGAAATTGTGGTAAAAGGTAAAAAAATCAACAGCAGCCATTGTGGTAAAAGGTAAAAAGGGCAGCAAGAACGACTGCAACAGGCGCCTACTCGTATGCTCAGCATGCATAGAGACACCTGTGCGTAACACTAAACGCACCAAACCTATGTTTATAGCAATGCAAAAGTGTCATTACACAGCGTACAGTGTCAATCTACGCACAGTACAGTCCCGGGTTAAGGTCGCGATTTGACTGCAGCTGCACGGCCACTTACCACAATGTATTCCGAGGCATGTCACGCCACATCGTCCCTCCGGGAATCCCACCACCACCACCACAGCCGACCGTGTCCTGCAGCCCGCGATCAGGCTTCCTTCGTGGCCGGGAGACGCATCACTACGAGCGGCCGATCCACTACCCCCCACCCCCACCCCCCCCTCCCACCCTTTTCCTACTCGCTGGTGTTGTCGCGGATGTTCGTGCACACGCACACGAGTGGCCTTTGCGATGACGTAATGCGGAATCTCGTCACTCGGGCCAGTCATTTTGTTGGGGGGGGGCGGGGGGGGGGGGGCTTGGTGGCTGCAGGATGTTTCAAGTTTGGAATAAAAAATGAGAAATACTAGGCCGTTAAGCAAAGATGCCTTTGCAAAGTTTTCCTTTTTTTTCACTCTCTACTAAATAAGACCTTTTGGACGATGACGTAATGTTAGCGCCCCAAGACTGGAAGAGTATTTGCCAGTGAATAGTATTAATTGCTCAGAAAAAAAGATTTTAAAAACGTAGAAAACAGTTGCTCACAAACAAAAATGATCATGTTATTGTTGTTTTCATATTTTGAATTTAATATTTTAAGTAAATGTACTGCAACTGTAAATAATTACTGACTTGTACGCGTATACTAAAAGAAGAGGACATTGGAGTTACTTGTATTGCGATACTGCATTAAAAATACTAAACCATATGTATGGGGTTGTTATTTCAGAATTACAGTTGATTTTAATTTACGTTTGAATACCGTATTTACCTAGACCAATGAAAGATAAATGTTTTAGTTAAACTAATTGTTAATATTGTTCCAGACTTTTTTCCAACCGTGGGCAATGTCCATGAACGCCTCAAGGACCCTGGCGCGCAGCTCCTTGTTGCCTAGTAACCGCTGCAGGAAGATTGGCAGCGCTTCGGTTGATTTACGTGAAACATTGGAAAAAGGACAACTTTCCAACTCAGGGTGTTGCAAGCCAAAACCGTGTCACGCAAAGGGCCACTTAGCGTAGGTCAACGAGTAACTTACAAGTAAGTCGATATTCACTTTCACGTTCTGTCATGACAACGACCCCCGCCGAGCTCATTAATTTGTTATTAGCTCAGTTGGTCAATTAGGCGTTGACGCGGCTATCAGTAAGTGAGTGAGATGGCAATATCCGAAGACAAGTGAAGGTATCAATTTATGCCATAGCGTTAGTTCACGCGGGTGGACTCAAAAGATAAAGTTTTCGCGAGTGTTCAGTTAGCATTTGCTCATTTTGTGTTGAACCTACTAAAAGAGTTCGGTCCTTTCATAGGCAGTGACTGTTTATTGTGGATATTGGCGTCCATGTCACCGTCCAATGCCTGACGTTGTCGAGGCCCTCACGTTTACGCCAAGAAGAGATGGAAAGGTTTCTGCTTTTAAACAGTAAGATTGAACTGGACTTACCTTACTTTTTTTTAACCTTAGCCTAAAGTGTCCCACACCATTAAACATTGTTGTCTAGCTAGTTAATGTCATTTTCTTCTCGTGAATTGGACCCAACTTGCTCTACTGCATTATGACCAGCGGTAGGTAGACTAGCCAAAAATTGGACTCAAGTAACTTTTAAGTAAGAGTACTGTTACTTTAGAAATATGTGATTCAAGTAAAAGTAAAAAAGTAGCTCTCCAAATACTTACATGAGTAAGAGTAGATAAGTATGAGTAACTTATTATTTTGTTAAATAAGAGCATTAAAGAACGTCAAAATAAAAAGAAAAAGTAGGAAAACAGAAATGTAACATTTTTGCCGATTTTCTGACATTTCATGGACCAAACGAGTAACTGAATCATAATCAATTTATGGTTGTGCACTTTCTGCACTGTTAAATTTGAAATAATGTCCTATTTTTTAATAAAGGTAATCCGATTCATCGCTCAATTGAAAAAAAAATGAATGACAGATGCATTCATGATTAAAATAACCGATATAGTTGTAGTTTTAGTAAATACTGTAGATCGAATGTGAGGACACAGGTGTTCTTCCTCTACTGACTGCAAGTTGCACTTTTGTTTCTGTCATGCTTCATGTCAATGAGTCACTTTGAAAACTGTGGTTGGACCTCATGTCCCTTAAGTCTCATTACTAGCAAGAAGCAGTTATTTTCTACACTTGCCAAACTTGTGGCTCGTGGGCCAGATCTGGCCCCCACGTCATTTTATGTTGCTGCCGCTTAAGTTTTCTTGGCTTCTGATCATAACTAACCATCCATCCATCCATTTTCTGAGCCACTTCTCCTCAGGAGGCGGGGTACACCCTGAACTGGCTGCCAGCCAATCACAGGGCACATAGAAACAAACAGCCATTCGCACTCACAGTCATGCCTACGGGCAATTTAGAGTCTCCAATTAATGCATGTTTTTGGGACATGGGAGGAAACCGGAGTGCCCGGAGAAAACCCACGCAGGCACGGGGAGAACATGCAAACTCCACACAGGCGGGGCCGGGGATTGAACCCGGGTCCTCAGAACTGTGAGGCTGACGCTCTAACCAGTCGGCCACCGTGCCGCCTCATAACTAACCAAGAAAATGAAAATAATCAAATGCAGGGGCACTTAGTTACACGATAGGGTGATCTTTAGGGTTTCCATTAGGGGTTGCAAAACTAACACATTTTTGTAGTCAATGCTAATTTAAAGTCGAGTCGACGTCGATGATTTCGTTGACATTTCTTCTTCTTCAGTACAGGACAGCCGTTCCAAAATTTTCAGTTTCACATAACGACATAAAATTAAAAAAAAAAAAAATACAATTCACTATTACGCTGAATTTCGTCATTGTAAATTGTAATTAGTAGGCCCCCACAATTGTTTCTCTTTAAAGAGCCTGCTCTTCAAAGTGTTACGACACTGAGATCAGTTTGGTAAAGTGACACAAGTATAGTGATGTTGAGCATACAGTTGTTGTCTGTGCATTATTGTGCATAACCTTTTGGCGGCAAAGCTTAAACTTCACTTCGCCCTGCATCTCTCGTTCCTTTCCCAGTCCCGTGGTCCCGCTGGTATGAATCTTTTAAGACTAGCAGCGATCGGATAAGCCAAAGCTAGATACACAAGGCTAATTGCTATGCTCATCCACTAATGGTGCTTTTTTCATACTTTCAGAACCGGGGAGACGTATGAAGACTGTGTCACACGGAAATTTGTGTTAGATGTGTTAGAGCCAGAGGTGGATAGAGTAGGAAAATATTGTACTCAAGTAAGAGTACTGTTACTTTAGAATATGACTCAAGTAAAAAGTAGTCATCCAAATATTTACTTGAGTAAGAATGTACTCAATGAAAAAACTACTCAAGTAAAGATTAATTTATGAGTAACTTCTGATTTAAAAAAAAAATAAAAATGTTATTTTTTTAAATCAGAGCATTAATAATCAAATAACAATATATGGGAATCGAGACACACCTCCCACCATTTCAATTTTTAAATGCCCAAAAACCAACAACACATGCATTGGGCCCTACAGAAAAATTAGTTGCTTTATTCACTTAAATGACTTCTTGAAGAATCTGTTTGCTGCGTGCGTGTGCGACAGCATAAGCTAATTTGGCCACATCCACTGCCAAAACAACAGCAAAAACATCTGCAACTTTCCGCCAGGTGTTTTCTCAAGTTAGAAGTGGGCTGAAATATCCAAATTCGGGCAGTCACAATTTAAAAGCTGGATGTTAAAGCTGTTGTTTTTCATATTCTGTAAAGTAAGCACAGTCGCACGGCTGTTCCCCCCCCCCAAATGAGTAATTTTGATTGGCTCGCAAAGGGTACGTGCGTGGTCATGTGACTGCCTTGTGTCGTCTGATTGGTGAATTGGAGTCAAATGACATTAGTGTTCACGTTTGATTGGCGCAACGGTGCCCTATGCGGAAGTCAAAGATGTAGTCTAAAAAACAGACGCACACACCCATGAATGGATAAATAAAAGTAGCGAACGGCATGTCGATCATTGTAACGGATTAAAAGTATCCTTCTTCAATTAAATACTTAAATAAAAGTAAAAAGTACACTGCATTTAAAGTACTCTGACAAGTACAGTTTATCGAAAATCTTACTTGAGTAAATGTAACGGAGTAAATGTAGCGCGTTACTACCAACTTCTGATTATAGCCCGGCAGATTATCTTTGGCCAGCGACAGCTGCAGACGAGCGAATTGTCCTCTGTAAATTGATTTGAAGACAAGATCCCGCAAACACATGATTCGTGATTAGTCGACTTTAAGCGCTAACCGTCGGTGCGGAGTAGTTTAGACGACTAGTCTATTCAACCCCTATAATTCCCACACAGAACATATTGGGTAAGGGGCAATAAGTGTAACTGGCTCGTGCTCTAGCCACACACCGTGTCCGTAAACAAACACAAAGCAGCTCCGCTTCTGGCTAGCAGAAGTCATGGCTAGCGATATGTTTTTGGCAGTAAGTCAAATTTAAGTCGTTTAAAATGACACACATGCACACACAAATATCGGTGTAGCACTGGGGGGATTAAAAAAAACAAAAACTAACGCAGTACAGACGCATTTAAACTACCCCCTCTCAGCTTTTTGGATAGAGCCAAATTAATAACAAATGCCATTGTTTGTGTTTTTATAGCATCACAATTTATACTGTTCAAACTATTAGTTTCACTTGTCTGCAGCTTTCATTTCCTAAAAAGAAAAACACTATTGATGTGGCACATTCCTAAAAAGAACAGATTTAACCTGTTGATGTTTTCTTTCAAATATCATTAAATCTGCCCCAGCCTAAAGGCAATTTAATTTTTTTCTATTCTGTACCTAATATGAACCCCTAGAAATGTAAGTGATTTCTCATCATAACCGCCCCCTAGGGGCAACCATAACTACGATGTGCGATGAAAACAATTGTTCTATGTACACCTAGCTGCTGCCATTTTCGGCTTCCTGTATTATCAACAATTATGTGGAACTTTCTGGAAGTGTTGGCATTTATCAACATTAACAGCACAGCATGACGCAGCCAATGGAAGCTGCATCATACTGACAGCTGTTTCTATATTCTAATACTTGGCCCCCATGTGACTAATTAGTAGTAACCAAAATATAAGAAACACAAATCATTAACATTCAATTCTAGAGGAATTTTTGCTTTCTTATTAGTTTAAAATCTTTTTTTTTTCTTTCTTTCAGCAAAGCAATTCAACATGTGTTTAAGATCTTTAGGGACAACATTTTCTTTACAATAATACTGAGGAGTGAAGAGCAATTTTATTTTATTTTATTATAATTGGCTGATATATATTCCCTGTTTCCCTCATGCATTAGCGTTTAGTGACAAAGTATTTCTTGTATAAATTGGACACAAAATATTTGCCATGCATCACTTGTTTTTTACCCTGCTTACCTCCAGATGGCGCCCTTTCCCAACCATGGCTTTGCCTGGAGTTTGCTGCTCTCTCCTTGACACTTTCAAAAACAAAACATGTCAGTCTATACGACCACACTCCCAAGTGAGAGTAAGGAGTCGCAGAAGACTTTTCACAGCCAAATAATCTTTTGTAATTACTTTTCAGAGTCAAATTAATCAAATAGAGCAGGTGTTTGTTCCAACTGCATCTGCTGCTTCCTGATGTTCATGCAGCGATGGTTGTACCTTCACAAATATTTCAAGCGTCTATGTTTCAATAAATAGAGACAAGTGTTTGTTTGTGATACACAAACGTTCAAGTCTGGTTCACAGAGCTCAATGTTCTCATGAAGCAGGCCTTCCGATCGTCTCCTCTGGATGATGTCATACTTGTGCTCTGCGCAAGAGTTCCTGGCCAAGTGTCGGCAATGCTGTTCATCACATTCAGGAGCTCCGCAGGAAGGTGGACAACTGGCATCATCAACCAGTATACAGAAGGTGACTGAACACAGACAAAAAGCGCAAAAAGTCACAGTTTTATTTCCTGCCAGCCTGGAAATGGTCAACCGATCACCGGGCCAAGCACCAACGCAGCGACACTTCAAGGTTATTACTTGCTGTCTTTTTTGTAAACATACAGTTTTATGTAGTGAAATATTACGTTTTCCTCTACAGATGTCCCAGTAAAGATGCCGAGTTGATTGTCGAAGGCTTTCCATTGACTTTAAAAGGTGAAACTTTACATACAGCAATTAAACACATTGGTTACTTGATTAGGCAGACAACAACAAAATAAATGTCAAAAAAGACAGTTTTGGTTGACACTCCCAAAGAGGTATTTAATAATGTGTTTACTATTTTGGTTGTTGTTTGAAGTGGTGTAGAACAGCACTGCAGGACGCAGATGCAGATAGATTGAAACCTCCAAAGTCAAACATTCCTTGAAGTTGGTTGACTTCCAAGCTATTCTTATTTAAAAAACAACTTTGTTCATATGAAATAAAGGAACTAGTTATACAACTGACGACATAGGTTTTGCCTGGTTAGCTTGTCTGCCTCATAGTTCTGAGGTTTGGGGTTTGAATCTCATCAGTTGGTTCAAAGTTCGGATTTTGATTCCAGCCCACTTGTGTCGAGTTTCCCCCGCATTCCAAAAACATACATGCTAGCGTCATTGAAGACTCTTATTTGTCCATAGGTGTGAATGTGAGCGAATGATTGTTTGTAGAGTTGTGCCCTGCAATCGGCTGGCAACTGGTCCAGGGTCTACCCCGCCTCTCGCCCAAAGTCAGCTGGAAGAGACTCACCCCTGACTCTAATGACGATAAAAGAGATAGAAAATGGATAGATGGATAGAAATAGAACTGTCACTATAAAAAAAAACTGAAAGGCCTGACCTTTCACACAAGTGTGAAAGAAGTGAGCCACTGTACAAAACGCCCCCAAATAAAGTCAAACTACTCGCCATTTGAAGATAGCTGACGCACTCTTGATGGGGAGTGAACAAAAAAAGTGCTTGCAGAATGATACTGTCACGTCGTGGCCTGCGGTAAGTGCACCGTCAAGATATGTTCCATTTCCTTTTCTGTTTGTCACCACACTCTTAACACACACACGCTTTGTATACACTTTTCTATAGACAAAAAAAAAAAAAAACAGATCACAATAGATATCAAGAATAAAATTACACTTTACGCATTGTATTTCTTGTCCGGTTGAAATTAGTCAGTTTGAGAAAGTAGCCCTATCTCGTGCATGTGAGTGCCTAGGCAGCCCCGCCCCATGAAATACTTAGGCCAATGGCGAGGACAGATTTAATTACAATGACAACAAGGGATGGAGCCTGAGCTTTGTGACTGCAGATAAGTAGATGTATCGATGATGATATGATTTTTTTTTTAATTGATGCTTGATAATGCATCACAGGGGCATCTTTACTTGTACGAACCTCATTATAGGAAATGATATAAGCAATCACAAACCCCTTTAGGGGCTTGTCAATCATTCACAAATTTTGGCTATAGTGAGGGATCACTGTATGCGATTTTTTCCCCACTATTTAAAATAGTTTTCTGGTCTCTGACATTCTTCTGTCAAAATACACCAAGGTTAAATAAATACAGTACACTTAGTACCCACATGTCACACTGGTTGCAATCAATCAGTTTTGGGGGAGCTGTTCTGTCTTATGCAAATGCATAGTACGGTTTTCGTAACCATGATGCCCAGTTCCGACTTAGTGATAGCGACTTTTCCTACATTTCTCATGACTATTTTTCCAAATAAAAGTGATGAGCAAAAAAGTTAGGGACATTTTGTGGTGTTATTGGAAACTCGCAAACTTCCTCCAGAGCACTATGTTTTCTTCCGTGTGCAGACTGCAAATGGATGGCACATGCACTAAGCCACCACCGGCTAATTGTAATGTCAGAATTTGGCAAAGTTCAGAACTGTTTGCTCAGACACTTTAAGAAATAGGCAGATAACAAAAGATTTACTTGGTTGTTTAATTTCACACTTGATGGTTGGGCAAGCACTTCGGCGACCCAACTATTTGTACACAAGCAATTAAAAAGTCAGTTTTCCATAGCATGTTCCCTTTAAGTAAATTAAAACAAGTCAAAGTCAAAAAGCTGCCTGTTGTTTTTCATATGCAGTGCTACTTTAGCTTTCACATCCTTCCCTCGCCCGTGTTTTTAATTCACTTCCCTACAAAACAATTTGTCACCTCAGAGAAGAGTTAAACCAGTTGGAAGTGCTTGAGAAAAGCCTATGCGCTGAAATCGCAGATGCCGAGAAGGCGGTCGCACAAGTGGAGGGAACGTGTGCCGCCGCAACGCAGCGTGTTGTTCAAATAATGGTGTTGGAGGCCTCAGAAATTAATCAAGTAACTGATCATTGTATATTTATGTTATGTTATTTAAAACATGAATTCACTTCGTTATTTACAATGGCAAAATTTGTCTTCTCAACTTGGAAGTTAGTCGATGGCCAAACACAATCCCACAGATGGGATTGTGTTCAACTTTGGAGGTTCTACTGTATAAGCAGAACACTGACATGTGTAGAAAATATTTATGTTTTTCTTTTTTAAATTGCAGATTGTAGTTAAAATGTAAAATTCAGTTTTAACTGCAATCCAGTAAGACATTAAAAGAAAAACTAGTTGCAATACAGGAAGACATTGAGAAGACGGTAAGTACTGTACTGTCATGCTAACTTAATACCTGTATTAACACTAAATGTACATTTTAGGATGTTTTTCTGTCATATTTTATTATTGCCATTCTTTGACTTTGACTACTAAGACAGGACTTGGTTGCACTCATATTGTGTAAACATTGTTTGAAACATCCACAGAAACTTAATGGAGTAGCTGAGGTGTCCTCGCAGAAGAGCAGCTTCAGTCAAAACGCAGCACGTTTGCTTGTCTCTCAAAAGAAAACACAGAGCTTTAGAACAAAGTTGAAGACTTGAAGCATCAAATATCAAAGAGATACCTCATCATCGCTGACAAAAGTGGAGCGTTAAATAGCATCCACTGAATTTTGAGGCGAGATAGATGCTGATTTAACACTCCATGGGCTAAATCTACAAAATGAGAGAATGGTATCCAAAATCCTGCCTTTTGGGACTGACACTATAAAATAGGTGCTATTCAACTGCATTGCATCATTATGAGAGGTGTTTCTTAAACATAGACCCACCCTTATTTAACTGGATAAAATGGCCAAAATGTTAGCAACACCCCTCAGTATGATGCAATGAATCTTTACACCAGTGTAAACAACCACCACATTAACAAATTTAAAATGAATTTGTCTATGACAGTGTCAATCAAAAGTGATCTTTATTTAATTTGAAGAGTATTTCCAGTGTATGGTGTAGTTCGGTCTATAGTTTGAATTTGAAGTAAAACAGTCAACATATGATTGTTGTGAAGAAATTGCTGTAAGAGCATTCACAAAAATATTACATTTGCCATAGTACATCCATTTCATGGGCTTAAAAGTACTTTGGACATTTCACATTTTTTATTTTTAGATAAAATAATTTTGGTCAATGACTGCCTAAATTCCATCACCACTCATGTCTGATTTTCCTTTTCCTTTTTGCCTTTTTATCCAGTATTGAAAATTATGGTTGCATTTACAATTATGTCAGTGGTGCAAACACCTTTTGAGCCCCTGGGAATGAGGGTAATACTACTCTTTCTATTTGTTTTGTGAAACCTCTTATATTAAAGCAGAATGTTGATACTTCAACCATGACATTAGCTAGTTTTATTTCATCTATTATGTAGAAATAGTAAAAACTCTGCACCTAACGTTATGTGTTCACGGTCAATCTAGCCAGATGGCAGTGAGGCGTATGTGCGAGAAGGAAAAGAAGCAGATGCTCCGCCAATGAAGTGCAGTGGGAAAAGGTACGCCAGCAAGTGACCCCAATTGCGGCCCAGCACAACACCACTCGGGCCAAGCTGAAGCAGCGGCAGCATCTCACCTTCACGGAAGAAAGGTTGGTCAGGGTCAGTGGAGGCGTACCCCCATAACCTGTTGTACATTTTGTGCATGTCGATGGACATTCGACACTCTTGTGGATTCCTTTCTTTACTCCTTAAAGGGAGAGATGGAAGCGCTGTAAAATACGCTGACGGGTCAGTTGACCGTGCTGGAAGGGCTTAAGGTATCTGCAATGAGAAAATACTGTATATAAATTTCAGTGGTGGGCCAGCCCAGCCTCCTCCGATGGCTGACGTTTTCCGACAATTCGCCTCCCAGGGCCAGCTACCTGACCCACAATAATGTCAGCATTTTTTCGTTCTCTGATTGGTTGGTGGGAGCAAAACCTGTTATAGCCAAATTCAACTCGCAAAACAGGTTTGTAGCGGTCTGTACACATTAGTGAATTTATGGGTGATGTACTGTATGTTATTCATGTTTTTGTCATATTATGAGAGAACATTTAGATTCTGAACTACCCCAAATGTTGTATGTGGCTCAGTTGCGTGCTATTATATGTTGCATTATATTGTTTTCATGATTTCAAAGTGATATTGGTGGTATTAAAAGGTGGATTAAGTCGCCACTGGAGGCCCAGGTACCAAAACGCCCTGCGTCACGGACAAGTATATACGACTTTTAGTGGTTTGACCATCATGCTCGTATTTATTCCATCAGGGTCAATGTATCAATATGAGTGACGAGCTGCACCAACACAAAACAAGCCCAAAGCTCATCAACCAAAAACCTCAGGCTGAATTTGAGGAGGCGTCCTCAGCAATTAAAGCCCTGGAATCACAAGTTGAGGTGCTGCATCATCTACACTAGCCACATACTTTGATTCAAATTACATTAGTTGACACAGTGTGTATGTGTGGTTATAGAATTTCAAGAGGTTGACACAAGAAGCAGAAAAGATGCAGCGGGAGCACATGAATACTCTAGCTGGACTTGGAAGTGACAAAAAACTGAAACATGACCAACTGACAGCTGCCGAGGTAGAGAAAGCAACGTCTCACACTTACTAAAGAGGCCTTATTCTGTAGCGTTTGTTAATGATAAAGTGAGTGACAGATTTTCTTATGTGCATTCTTTGTGTACAGGAGATTTACTCTGCAACGACAAGACAATATGACAGCATAATTCGCAGAATCGGTGACCTGACAAAGACGCGGAAGCAATACAAAGCTGCTTCAAATACAATGGAAGAAAAGGTTGGACGCATGTCTGAAGCCACGGCAAAACTCCAATAAGAAGACTCTTGAAACCAATAAATTGTAGGCCAGTCTATTGTATCCTTACAACTTTTCAGGGCTATTCCAAAGTAAGATCTCTATTGATCTATTTTAATTATTTCTGGCATAAGCTAGCCAAGCTATCAGTTTTCCATCAGTACGGTCATAGAACATTAACCACCAAACTTTCACGCAATAAACCTCATGATTTTGAAGGATATTAGGCACAAGCCAAGCTAGCTGAGGTCAAACCTTAAATCAGTGCATCCTGCATTCAATACTGTATATGATGATTTAATTAATTGTGAAACTCTGAGGGGTTACTGTTGAACGAAGATTATTGATTTTGAATGACATAAGACACTAACTGAGCTAGCTGAGTTCATACCTCAAATGAATGCAGTGGTACCTCGATTTACCGGACTAATAGGAGGGAGGGGTCATCCGTTAAATCAGATTGTCGGTTAAATTGATGCACTTTTTTTGTGTGGCCTAAAAACACACCAGTACAGAAAAAAAAAATGTGTTGTACTTTTTGTGGGCTAAAAACACATAGTACAGTGCAAAACTATTGTAAATAAATATTTTAAAAAGATTGAAAATGTTTGAAAGTTTATCCAAATTTACCTCACTGGTGCATGAAAGGGGTAATTTTGAGTTCCAACTGGTCTGTTAAATCGGGGTCCGTTAAATCGAAGTTCCACTTTATAGTCATTGATGGAACAGTAGTCATCAAATTCTTATGGTTATTGTCAAGGTATTGATTTTGAATGCTATCTGACACAAGCCGAGCGAGCTCACATCAAATCTTAAATCAGTAGTATACAAAAGTACTTAAACTTAACAGATCGTATTGTCTTATGTCAATGCAGGAACACTATTGATTTTGAGTGATATTTGACACACACACCGAGCTAGCGGATTTCTTCAAACTGTAACAGTGGGTTTGATTCTGGAGCCCTCTTTTACATTTCACGCTATATTTTTCCCTTTTCAGGGCTTCTTACTATGTGGCCGAGTTCAGAAGGGACTCAGCTGCTGTCGTAATGAGCAACCTGCGTTCAGATGTCCATATCTGCCTGCAACGCATGCGGCGATCCATGCAGAGGCACGGTGCTCACGTTCCGGCGAGAAAAAAGCAAACGCAACAAACCAAGGTGACGCGACGCGACGCGACATCACCCTGACAATTAAGCACATGACGAATGGTGTCAAACATTGAGGGGATTGAAAAAATAAAAAGCACTGTTTGTTTGTTTGTTTGTTTGTTTGTTTGTGGATTAGTGTCAGCACATTGCTCGTTATGCTTCCCCCTCAAGATGCAGACAAAAGATCTGTGGGCAATTAAAGCTACAAGCCATGGTCAATCTTGTTTAAGTGCTTTTCCCACAAATGACAACTCACAGTTGTTATAGTCTTTTGTCTGGATGTATTTGATGATGTGTGTCGCAGGGAGATGCCGCGAGCCTCGCACTGCTTCTTACCTGTGGGCTGACACTGCTTCGGGATAAACATATAATTTGGATATGGGATTTAAAAGACACCGGGAATTGCAAGAGGAAGCCCTGTTCATTGGGAGGTTTTCATCTGCAGGATTATCAGCCCCATCCCAGAGCCCTCTTTGCTGATGGAGGTTTCACATGGCTTATCTAATGTGAAATCGCCATGTGGTATATAGTTTCATTAAACGGTGATCAAGAATGCATTAGTTCAAAACAAGAAAAGGCAATGGAGCTTAAGCCGGCATGCATCCAAGTGCAGCAACTTTAAGGAAGTTGTTGGTGTGAGACAATTTAAGAATTAGAAGTCGCACAGACACAACTCCCATTAGCCGGATAAGAGTTAGCCAAGCAAAGAAAAGGCTTTCGTCTTTGCACAAAATTTGATGCCACAACAATAGTCCCCGGCAAATACAAAAATGAGAGTCGGCCGCCAGAAGTAAATTGGTTACTTTAATCACGCAGACTAAAGTAAAACGTGTGATATCTACATTAGCATTTCAACCTCTAGTCCCATACAAATATCCATCCATCCATTTTCCATAGCGCTTTTACTTATGAGGGTCGTGGGTGAGCTGGAACCTGTCTCAGCTGACTTGCGGTGAGAGGCAGCGTATACCCTGGACTGGTCGGCAGCCATTCGCAGGGAACATACAGACCAAAAAAAAAAAAAAAAAAAACACTATTAACACTCACACCCATAGAAATATCATTATCTTTTTTTGGAGTTCAACCCAAATTTGTGGTAAAAATCTGCTTCCTAAGAGTTCAAAACATCATCATGTGTGACGTCAGGTGAGATAACAGCAAATCTCGCAAGACTTCATTCAGCTCAGTGACATCTGAAGGATTTGTTTTATGCTTTTTGTTTGGCTTTTTTGGGTGTCTTGTACGGGGTATCGGTTTTAGCGAGGGGAAACAGAAATGGTCATGAAACAGAGTGTAACATGGAAATTTCTGGTTGTTTAATACTTAAATATAAAGCAGAGGCTTTCGAAAACAGCATCTTGGCTAATGACTAGCATAAAAATGAAGAAGCTTGTCAACATATTGCACATTTTAACAGCCCATTACTCTCAATAATGTGACTGTCTGACATCTTCAAACAGTGAGTAGTTTTACCTTATTTTAGTTGTACTTGGTTTTATTACTCAGTGGTTAACTTCTACTTTATGCTTGTATGACAGTAGGGAAAATAAAAAGTTACTTAAAACATTGCTCGTAGAGTTACTAAAGGTTTTATGAAGAGCCGCAACCAATTAATATCTTGAAATTATTTCCTATGTAAAATGTTTTTATGATAATAAGCACAACTTTGAAGCCAACCTGCGTCACCTAATGGATTGTGTTCCACTTTCGAGGTTTCATTCCATTTTGCCCACCCCCCTTAATGCGCATATTTTGATAATAGCAAAGTAAACAACGTAAACTGCAGACGCTATCAGTTTCTTCTGTGCAACCAAGTGTAATTTGTTCCATTTACATTTCACAACAGCATCAGATGGGCTTTGTCAGAGCTGCACGGAGTAATTAAACCCAAATCAATAGCAGGCATTTGTCATGTTTACAGGCCCCCTTTCTGCTGGATTCATCTTATCAGTGTAGAGTTGTTGGCTTTTTACTATAGGGGAACACACTCCATTATGCCGCCAGGTAAACTAAATATTTAGTGGCAACATGAGAGGAGAGACATGTAGACAGATGCCACAGTTGAGGATTCCGACCATTGCTATTCGTTTGGCCTTAATTAGCAGTACATTTTCAGCATATTGTAGATAAACTTGGCATGGCAATATCACCTGTACCATACTTCCCATCATTCTATGAGAATGGTCTACTTGTCTAATGTGCATCACATAGTTACACACATTTGCATTTGTGCTGTGCATTGTGCTGCGTCAGCAGTTATTCATCTTGCATAAAGTGAACTCGAGCAGTGTATTTCGTGTTTGAAAAAAAAAAAAAAAGCTAAAAAATCAGTTAATCTTTTCTATTCTGGTGTGCTATAATTCTCACTTTTTTCTCCCCTTCGGAAATAATTGTCTCAAACTGTTGCCATCATAAAACCTTTATTAATGGTGCATGCAAAATATTTAAGCATTCTTAACTGCCATTCAAAAGAAGTTAACATTATAAAAAAAATTAATCCAGCAAAAATAAAGTAAAAGTACTCACCCTTTAAAGACACCTAATCGAGAGGAATAATGAAGGTGTTTGCTGAACAATACTGGCACCCAGTGGCCTTTTGGAGCTATAGCTGGTATTAAAAATTTAATGAGTTTCTGAAAAAGAAAATTCAAAAGGCAAAACACACTTGTTAATCCTTTCGATGCTAACTTTGCTAAAGTCTCTCAAGATTTATCGCGTTACGCACTATGTGATAATGATTCGAACTCCCACATTTAGCTTGACTTGAGGCATTTTTTTTCCCAAATAAAATTATTTTGAAATACACTAATGCAAAAAATTTTTTTATTAGATTATTCGATTCATCTGTGAAATAATCGATAGAATAATCGATTCCAAAAACATTCAATAATGACAGCCCTAATTCAACCCCTTTTCACATCATTCATTCATGCATTTTCTCCAGCACTTGTTGTCATTAGGTTTGCAGGTTAGCTAGAGCCTATCCTAGTTGACTTTGGGTGCAAGGTCAAATCACAGACACAACAGCCATTTACAATCATATTCACACCTAAGGACAATTTCAAATGGTCTAACAATGAATGTTTTTGGAATGTGGTGGGAAACCAGACTACCCAGAAGTAACCCACAAAAGCTTGGGGGAACATGCGAACTCCACACAGAAAGGCTCAGAACCACCTTGCCTGCGGCAGATGCTCTAACCACTACTTGACTGTGCTGCTGTCAAACTACATTTTTTTAAAATCAAATTACACACACACACACACACACACACACACACTCCCATCTGCTAACTCTTAACCAGTTGAAATGTAGTGATGGCAAACTTTTATGTTGTTGAACTACTAACCTTTTCTTTTCATGTGTGTAGGATGCACTCAGAGTTGCACTGAGGGAACACAAGTGGCTGGCCGGCAAGTATGAAGGTCTGCAGAAGCTCCTCATGAAGGCCAAACAAGAGGCCGTTGCGTGTATTGAGTGATAAAAACCACAGGCAGAAATGTTTTTGTTTTTATACACGGGTATGTTGTCTTTATATTTGGTTGCCTCAGTGTTCTTTTCTGTTGTATTTCTGGAGCATTTTATTATATTTGTATGGATCCCATTTGATTTATATTGGTGCATTCTACCTTCGCGTGGAGGTCACAGTTGTATTTTCATCGTGTTACAATTTTGTGTGCTTTAACCAAACGTTAGATCTCAACAAAGGCTGAAAATAGTATCTTTTTCTTCAGTACTGATCAAGTAAAGTATTTTCTTGTTGATTGAATGTCATTCAAAAGTCTGTTAACTCAGTTTGAATTGACCATATTATTGGGAACTGGTTGTTTTGTTGAACAGCCTTTACTGGTACCTAGGCATGCAATTTCAGAGGATTCCCAATGATATTCATTGTGGTTGTCTACGACCGTGGATTTGTAGTTAACTTGACTTTTATGAAGGTTCCAGTTAAGGAACAAGCAAAGATACTGCAGGAACCATCGTCTTCAGGCTAGTGTATAATAGATAATGTGGTCATGTGTTTTCCCCCCCCCGCCCACATATGCTCACCGCATTTGGCCAACAACCACAGGTTACATTGTGTGTGCAACTGTGCAAGCACGTGCGTGTGAGTGTCATGGGTACTAAATTAACATCAGAAGATGTCTTGATGGAGACGAGTGCTTCTCCCCTTTTTAATCTTTATAGTTTCTGACACTTTTTAACCGGAATGGAATTGCACTTGACAGCTTTAATGTCAGCAAGAGGCTGTGCTCTTGCTGCGACAAGAAAACACATATTATTTGTTCCGAAAAAAACTGACTAATACCTTTACTTGAGCAATTCCTCATCTAACTGCATGAATGTTATCAAGTGCAAAATGCATGCAAAAATAAAATCCTGTGGACAGGATTTTCCACGCTCATGATCAAAGCCTGATTTCCTTTTACTCATCCTTCAGCCTTCCACCATTTTTGTTTGTCTCTTCTCGACATTCTGACAACAGAAGCCTCTCGGCTACTTTGCTGTATGCCTAAATTTATTTTTTTGTATTTTTTATATATTTTTATATAACACGCTTTTGTCAACATGTAGATTCAGACCTATCATGTTTAGTCAAATTTACATACTCAAATACTCCTTCCTGTTTGGACTATTTTACTAACATTGCATCGCCAACATTTCATACCACATTTAGGTATGCATAGACTGCACTTTGCCATTTCCTTTAATTGATTTGTTCTTGACTCGAGGCACTTCTTGTGTAACCGCCTTTACCATTGTTGGAATCAGAAAATCATCACCACACATGAATCTGTTTGATATTCAGCGGAATGATGCAGTGAAAATAAAAAAACAGCATCGCAACAACACTGAATGCCGTCAAGGTGAACCGGTGTAAATGAACCATTATGCTGTCACAATACAACAAATTAACATTGTATGTATGTACGCTGAAAGGTAACAAAGAAGGCTTGACAAAACAATGCCTGCCCCCATATTCAGTTGAGTGGATGGATAAACACCCCCAGTAATCATGTCTTTGGAATGCATTACTTGGCTGCAACCTTTAGAGGAACTGTTGATTCAGCCTCAAATAGTTTGCTGTCTAATGAACAACATGAAATTAGCCAGGGAAAGTTGAGCTACATCCACGAAAACCTTCGCTATGGACACTTTCCATTCATTTGCTCAACACAACATAGGCATGGAAACAGGAGTTCAGCACATTCTGAGTACACATCCCATGAAAAGATAATTTAGAAAAAAAAAAAAAAAAAAAGCACCATCCCTATTGTGACTTAACATTGAAACGAATCAATATCTGATTGCCCCTGTGAAAAAGAAACTCTCTTACCCCCATTGACCATGTTAGCATGTATTTGCTCATATGGGTATGCTCAGCTCTCTTAACAAGGTACCCTAATCAGCCTTGATGTTATTGTCTTTCCTCAAGGAGCTGATGACTTAGCTAATTCAATTCACTTCCCAGCATTGGAGCATATATTGCCAGGCAATGATGAGCTTTGTCGAAAGAATAAAGGTGGGGATAGGGGGACTGCAATGTCATCAATCAGAATGGAAACCTCTTTTTGCGTGAAACTGAATTCAAATAATAAAGCAAGCAGCATGCCTTTCCAAGAGGCTCGGAATAATTTCTGCCTTCGGTGGGGGGTTCATGGCTCCGTGTGTACGTGTAAAATATGTCTTGAGGGGATTGGTATAAAGTTAAACTGGGTGAAGTAGAAATATTTTACTCATCAGCTTTGCAGTCACAGAGTTTGCCTCGGCTAGAACAAAACTGCTGAAGCATTTAGAGAAAATTAACCCCCCATCCTGGCAGCCAGATGTGACTGGATTCTGATGAGTGCACACGAGTGGGCAGAGAAACCAAGAGACTGTGAAATTCCTGTCAGGCCCGTGTACTGCAGAATGGGCTATTGACTGCTTTCTCTATTCCCCTCCATCATTCTTCTTGAACACTGCCATTAATTTCTTCTCCCTGCCTTACCAATTCCTTTTCTCTGCCTTTTCTCCCTCTAGCTCTCTTTGTTGCAGAAGAGGATGCACAAAGCTTTGGTGAAATACTTCAGACAACGCAGCCTCGGCGGCCAGGCTGAACTGGACCGCTGCCGTGCTCTTTGTCGAGAAGCGGACCAGAAAATAAAAACAGCCCAGGTACGGTATTTGTATGTGTGCATGTCAAGTAAAGTGCAAACTGTCACCATTCGCGACAAAGTGATTAAACTTTTATCCCAGGCAAGGTTTTTTATACTGGATGATAATGTCTGAGTCACTCAAATGCTCGTCTTTGTTAGACTTGCCTTGATGGTGCGTCATAAACACTGGGCTGCACAGGTGCTTAGCAAAGGCCTGCGGCAGTTCACGGGTATGTCAGCCCCAACATTTTAGAATATGAAATGTACACAAACGACATACAGTGATGATGCAAAATGTGTTAACAATTGTGTGTTTTTATGAAGTGTTGTTGTTGTTTTTGTTTTTTTCTTGCTACCTTCAAAAAACAAAAACACATGTTCAGTATACATGCGCCATAGATACTGTATGAAGTAACAAAGTGGAAACGGGCGCTCTTACTGTAGCGTAATGAGGAGTTTACTGATAACATCAGAACAATCTGATTCGACCCTGGAAGTGTTTTGAGGTGAGGCCATGACATTGTTGCTGCACCTTCTGATTTTTTTTTTTAGGCCTATATTTCCCAGGGGTGTTTGAGAGAAGTGCTAATATACCTGATGCCGATTTTGTTTTATTTTGGATTGTGTTTAAGGGTTTACACTGGGCTGAATTGTCATTTTGGCCGCTCATATACACAAGTTACACAACAAACCAAAAGACAAACTTGTAAGTGAAAGCACATGCACTATCACTCCCGTGTAAATGTTGAAAGCCACATCTTCTCTTCAATGGAGGACGCGAACATCCCCGAGTTGCTCACGTTCATTCATTTATGGCAGAACACAGGCCTGATTAAGAGAATGAGCTTGATGACTCTTCTCCAGGCAAGTGCTCATTTACTGCAACCAGCGGAGAGACATTGCTCCCATAACTGCAGTTCTTAACCTGTATATACACTAAATTGAGTATTAAAAATATGCTTTTGGATAACACCAGTTGGTGCGTGCGTGGTATGTGGCATTGTTTTCAAATTAAAAAGCCTTCAGGAGCTTTAAAGTCGTAAGCACGTAAAGTCATCTGTACGCTGAACTGAATTGAAAAACACAAAGAAACAAGAACTCTCATTTGTACTACAGGGTTCTTGTGTAAAAGCCTCTCAAGTTGAGCAATGGTGCGGCTCGTAAGGATACAAATTATTTACATGCAATATAATTTTTATTTATGCTTGTCTCACAGCATTGACCCTACTGCACTCTGTCCATTTGGTTCTCAGACAAGTGACTGGTGAGATAGATGATGTGTCTGCTAAGGTGCCTACGCTACTGACCTCGTGTGTCGGACATAAGCTCACGTTACATTAAAATGTGTCTTTTTTTTGGGGGGGGGGGGGCAGCCGAATAGCCCTCAGTCTCTCATGCGGACGATTAGGTGCAGATTCCGCAAGGTTGAGATGTAAGGATCTTCAATTAGAGCATAATCAGCGTCTCATCTGTGCTGTGATGTGAGATGAGGTCACAGCGGACAGAGGGACAGTGATGAATCATTTTGTCTGCCGTTATGCGGAGCCAGGTAGCGTGCGAGCACAAGGAAAAGACCACTTTCACCTCTTAGTATGTCTTTTACCTGAACCTCTTAGCAGCCACAAAAGGCAGGTTCAATCGCTATGCTGTTGTCAAAAGTGAGATGATTTATCCAATATATGCTGACACAATGATTTGATTAGAGCTTTTTCAGGGGACTACCAAGTGATAATACTATCAAGTGCTTTCCTCCCCACACAAACTACACAGACTGCTGACGTGCTTTTTGATGGGTCCAGTCCGGACATTACAGAGGGTAGCCATTTCTCATTGGCCTAGCCTTCGAATGCACCTCCCAAGTCCCCTTCGCCCTCCCCACAAACCCTCCCCACCCCCGGCATATCACACAGCTCGAGGTGGGGTGGGGAGGAGCTATCAGCGGGCTGCAGAGTGTGAAGGACAAAAGAGCCGGTGTATTCAAGCGCACCGCACCGTCACAGCTCAGCGCAGGACCCATCAGAGCAAGCAGCACTCACTTTAGCTCCTTGTGTGAAGTGGCCAAGCCTCGAAAAGGAGAAAAATTAAAGAACGGTCAGAATATTAAGAATCGGACAGCGATGGTCATAGCTTTTCATTGAGTGTGACATGAATTAGCTATGTCATTTGCCAGTTTGTAAGTAAGAAATCAACAGAAGTAATGGCTGATCTAGCCAGACTGAATCCTGGTGGGCCTCTTACGGATCCATCATGTCCACTTGACCCCGTGAGCCAGGCCGCAGGAAGGTCAGGCTACAGCGAGCTCGATTCGGTTTTGCTCGAAAGTAGCTTGAAGGGAAGGATGCTCGCAAACCTCAGGGTGCAGGGGATGTGGTGGTGATGGTGGTGGTGGTGGGGAGGGGATGCAGTGGGCTGTCAGCCTGCTACACTACAGCCGGAACTGGCAGTTCAGCTTTGTGTTGCGTGGGGTTTACACCAGGGATGGCATAATTGACAATGGCTAACAGTGGAGAGCAGCGCGGAGCCTTGTTGAATGCCCGGTAATGATTGGAGCAGACGCCCACCGGCCCAGTCCTGGGGGACAGTAATCCAAGATCCTGTTTCTGATATAATTGTTAGTCAGAGAATTTCTGCATGGCTGCGCCAGCTCACATTCCCAAGCCGGTTGACAGTGCCAGGCAGTTTAATAGAAAAACTGCATGCTGAGAACAGAAGAGCACTGAACCCACACTTGGTTGACCAAGAGTCTCTTGTTCTCAAAATAAGTAGCGCACTATGAGCTGTGACTTTATTCCAAAACAGCCTGCCTCTTCTTTTAATTATTGCTTTTGTGTATTCAAACACGAAACGTTGTCACAGGAAATTGAGCTCATCTCTGTGTTCCAAGCGTCCATCACCACTAGTGACCTGAACAAACAATCCAGCTTGGACAAGTAGATGCCTTCAGCTCGGGACATTCACCTGTACCGGACAACTTACTTACCCTCACACGCTTCACTATGTTCCTCCCCCCTCCTCTTTTACTCGCTGCGGATCCATAACAATGAAACAGGTGACTTTCATGCTGCTGTCAGGACTGATCTAATTTTAGCTGGGTGAATGATTGCAATTGGCTTTGCCTCATCAGATAATTAATCTATGTCACCATTAATTGGAAAAGAGAATAATTACAGGCCGTGTTGACAGAAATTCTACGCTTCTCCAGATTCTGAGATCTAATTACAACTAGTGAAAGCCGATGACCTTAACTAGCACTTAGTACACCTTGACCACTACGTGAGGATCCGCGTGTTTGATTCAGAGATTGCGTTTTGATTCTCGATAGAACCACAGCGTTCTCCGTCACTCGGAGAGCTGTCTCCCTCAATCACTTTTCAATATTCAATCTTAATTTTGTGGAAGTTTAGCATTTTCAATGAGCTGGAGATGAATGATTAATGAATAAATTTGAATGCTTCATTTTGTCCACGGATCATTAGTTAAGTCCTTTGTGGGAAGGACCTGAGAAAGGAGTGAAAATTATTGAGACATTAGCCCCAAGCAATCCAGGGGTAAATAGTGTGCACAAAAGGATGTTGCTTCCACACTATGGGAACAAAAGAGAGAAGCCTCGGGAAACACTATTTTCAAATAGAAATATTAACTGAATCACATTAAAAAATCAATTTTCGGATCACCAGCATCATGCTGATGATGCATGCTCCATTTTGAAAGTTCAATGTTGCCGAATTAATAATACATGCAAAACACAATCTGACCTGTTAAATATTTACATCCATCAAAATAGCAATGATGAATAATGAAAATGTTGCATGAATAAAATTTTGGGGGGGTTTGTTGCAAATCTGCTGCTTTCAGGATCGCTTAAAAATACGGTGTTGCTCCCATTGTGTCTGTCTGTGGCAGCTTAATAGAGATAACGTTGTTGGTTTTGTACTGCTGGCCGACTGGTCTGCTTGTGGCAACAGAAGGGGGCAGTGTGGACACAACAACATCACGCCCATTGACAGTGCTGCGTACTAGTAGCTTAAAACATTACAATAGCAAAAAAAAACAAAAAAAACAAAATGGGAATAATTTTGCTTGAAATTAAGTTGATATTCTTCTCACACTGAAATTTTAAGTTTAACTTGCTCTCCTTGCTTTCCCTAACATTGACCTCTCAAAATCATTACTGCGTTGACAAATGATCCATCCATTTTTCTGCAGTGCTTATCCTGTTCAGGGTTGCGAGGAGTTCTAGCTTAACCTAGCTCACTGGCGAAAGACTAACTCGACTCTGGACGGGTCGCCGGTCAATCACAGGGCACATATACAGACAGACAATCGTTTACGTTTCCATCGTCACCCCGTGGTTCAACAAATGATATTCATCACGTCCAGAAATTGTGGCCGTCTGCAATTAGTCACCGGCTCCATAATGCACTTGCGACGAATAAACACTTCCCTTGAATAGACACCTCCCTTTTCATCCATCCATCTGTTTTCCGTACCGCTTATCCTCACTCGGGTTGCGGGAGTGCTGGAGCCTATCCCAGCTATCTTTGGGCGAGAGGCGGGGTACACCCTGAACTATTCGCCAGCCAATCGCAGTGCACACACAGGCAATTTAGAGACTTAAATTAACTTACCATGCATGTTTTGGGGATGTGGGAGGAAACAGGAGTACCCGGAGAAGACCCACACAGGCACGGGGAGAACATGCAAACTCCACACAAGCGAGGCCGGATTTGAACCCAGGTCCTCAGAAATGTGAGGCACATGTGCTAACCAGTTTCTCACCGTACCACCGCCCTTTTACATAAAACAGTCTCTCAGTTGAACAGACGTGGAGACTTCGACCCGCGGTACACTGAGCGACACGGCCGAACGCAACCCAATTGGACAATTCCTGACTAATTACAGCCGACTGCTCACACCTGCACTCCTGGCGATTGACCCTCGCGCGCATACCAACTTGCTGCGATGGATAAAATGCTATCCCTCCTGTTCTTATCAGGAAACAACATTTTGAGGCTCCACATACAGTGTTGCCTAGAAATATGAATGACCTGACTTCAGGTTTTTCGAGATACGAGGCGTTGATTTTTTTTTGCTTTGACTTGCGATCATAAATTTGAGATATGAACTCAACTCTCTTAACGACAAGCAAGTTTGAGAGTTAACAATTCCACCAAACGTTGGCGAAGTTTACTTTTAAACAAAACAAAGAGAATTACACGTGCATTTGAAACAACCACATAGCTTTGCTTTAGATAAGTCCGTTTAGCTTAATGGTAACAAACAATGCAAAACGTCATAAATGGGCTAACACATAGCATCGGTGTCGCTGTTTTAGAACAGTTTTAAGCAACGGATATTTCAACACCAATGGTGGTGCAACAAATGCAGACCGATAATATATAACAATACTCACAGGCATATATTCTTTGTCTGCTGCAGAAAACGAAATAAATCTTTCTCCATAATGTTAATTTTTCTGTTTTTTTTTTAGTTAGACTCGCATTGTAATATATTGTCAATATTATTTGCTATTATTCCAAAAATCCGTACAAATAAAGGCCTCCCTATTAATAGATGCCTCCCCCTATCTGCAGTTGTGTAAATAAATCCCTGTAGCTATTTTCAGAATTACATGGCGTTCTCTGCAAATGTTTTATTTATTTTTTTCGTGTGTCTCAACATATGTTCATGGTCTTTGTGAATCCCCTGAATGAATGAAAGTTGCAGTTAACTGTCATCGCTTTAAAGTGCACTCACCTAAATGCTGAAAAAACACTGAGGTGGACACCTAATAGTTTTGGCGTGACAAGGATGCAGAAGTCTGACTGTGGGCTTGTATTCTGTGATATATCAAAGTGTTTCTTTCTCGTGGTTTCTATAGCGGCATCCTTGCTAAAAATCTGATTTACAGGCAGCATCATTTCAGTGTGGCATGCAGACGACGGGCCCGTTTCGCGCCGATTCACCCCAGCGATCGCTTTTAGTCATCAGCGGCAAGCCATGTGAATCGGAGCGTGGCTCTCAGGCTAACGAAAACTCTCTGCTTTGAGGTCTTTTCGAAAACAGGGAAATGGAGGTGTCCTCTTTGACCAGGCCGCCTTTTGTTCCCGAGCCAGAGAACACAGTTGAACCACAGAGGCGATGGAGAACAGGGAAAGAATGTGGGTGGAGAAGAGATGTGCTACTGTGTGCAAAATATCAATGAGTGAGATGCTGACAATGTTTGGGGTACACCAGTGACGAGACGAGTATTCATGACTGTTATGGCGGGGTTGTTAACGACACTCTTCTCTGTGGTAATTTATTACCACTTTACAGGGAATTTAAGAGGTGCTGGGGGAGGGGGGGGGGGGGGGTGGGGGGGTAATGAGCAAGCTTTAAGGGGTTGTGTTTGGGACTGCTAAAATATGTACATTTTCTCCAGGATACACACATTTGTAAACAACAAAATTGGAGTTTTTGGGCAAGTTGAGGTTGCCAAAAAGGTGACTGATTCAAATAATGATGAACACAACAATTCCAAAAGGGCCTTCTTATAGAACATATATATATTAAAAAAAATTCCAGTTATGAATAGAAAATGTAAAAGAGTGTTTTTTTTGTTTTTTTCTACTAAATTCCTTTGAAAACATGTTGCACGTGACCACCTTTTGTAACGTATCTTTTAACAAACCATTCACAAAACCAATACGATCGTAATTATAGGCACTGTAATTCCTTGCTTCCCCAATGTTTTGCTAACTGAATGATCTGTCAATGCTTTAAATTGTGTATTCTCTCAAGTGATTCTTCAACGTGCGGAAAACATGCCAAACTAATTCATCACGATAACAGTACATGTTCCTTCTGCTTTCACACTCGTCTGATTTTCCCAGATATTTATCTTAGTGGGATAATTGTGAAAGTCTCTGACATTTGTGGCTAGCTAGCATGATAATAAATCCGTGGCTTGGAACATTTTTTAGTTAATTAGAGTCAATCAATCCAAACTTTGCTCACTTACCGGTGTGAAACCGGAGCATAATGAGCAGAAATCAGCTTGGTGATTGGAAAACACAAATTACAGCTGTTAAAGAGAAACTCATCCACTTTTCTTGCCATCGATGCCAGTGCCTGCTGTGAGGTTTTAAAATTAGCATGGCATTCCTTTAATGGATGCTGGGGGAATGTGCTCCTCTATAATTAAAAAACCTGTAATACACTCGTCGGCCAAAATAGGAGTAGTGGCAAATCTCTCAAGGGACGTATTGGTCCCTTCACGCACCAAAAACTTTGCTTTTTGTTATTATAATATACATGTATTATAGTTACACTGTAAATAATATACAGGCACATTCTCAATTAAAACTTCGTAAAACACTTATTTCAGTAGTTCAATTTAAAGTAATGGAACTCCTAGATTTGCTGAACACAGAAATATTTCATGATTTATGATGTGCGTTTTTTACACTGACAAAATTCACCATCTCAAGAAGTTAGAATATTACATGAACAATCATAAGGATTTTTAATATAGAAATAAGGCAAGAATTATTTTCAGGTGTTAGTGAAGATTTAATCTCCAAAACCATTGCTTTTTTTTGTTGTTGAGCATTTCATTTTAAAAGCGAGCAAGCCATTTTTAAAACTTTACATTGGTCCGTAATTTGTAAAGAATATATATATATATACATATTGTTGTGTGATATAGGAGGTTTCCGTCCGACATTGACGCCGATGAGTTTTGCTTGAAACAATTGAACAACTGAAATAAATAAGATGGAACCATATACGGCCGATGGCATAATTCTGAACACTTTCATACTCAAATCTTCATGCTACAACAAAATAATGTTTTGATTGACACTCAGAGAGGTGTTGAATGAACCGTATGTATTTATTCTGCGTGTGCAGTGGACCCTCTAAAGCCGAACACCCAAAAAGAGGTTTAAAATTGGACAAGAAATGGCTCTAAGATCAAACAAACCGTCATGATGTGTGACATCACAAACTCTTGTGTGCATCCTAAGGATGAACTTCTGAAGCATGTCTTGACTTTGGCATTTTTGTGATGTCATGATTGAAGGCTACCAGCGATGGCAAAGAGCAAAAGAAGAGTATGATGGTAAACCTAGAACCAGAAAGTAAAGTAGTTACCGCGACACAGTGCAGTATTATTAAATATCAGTTGTTTATGCAAATCATCGTTCCCAAGAATACTAATGCTTGCATCAATACACTTACTATACACGACACAACAATTGCATACAGTACCTCTGAAACGCAAGCAGGAGACAGTATTGCTCTTCCTGTTCCATCGCCATTGTCAGTTGTCTTCAAAGGCTGAGTCGTTTTACTGTATTTTTGTTTAATTATACACTGTTATCCTTCTCTTGAACTTTTGTCCGTTAAAACATTTCCTGTCCAGTTAATTAATGTTTTGTGATGGCGACAGTTTGAGGCTGGAACTAATTAATTTATTTGTATTTCCTATGGTGTCACATAACATCATACCAGATGTGTGTCTAATAATTTGACTGACTCATGTCGCTATATAAGGTGCCCAAAATAATAATTAAAAAAAAAAAACTCTCTCTATGATGCAGTGCAATAATAAACACATTGTTAAATGAATACCTGTCTGACAGCTCTTGTATTGGATCTTATTCGATTCTGTGAGTATCTGATGAAGTGTCCAATGAGTGCGTATATGCACTTTATTACATATATTAGTCACAATGTTGATTGGCTTCAGATGATAATGTGATGAAATAGTGCGAGGTGGTCCGCACTTCTGCATTGATGAGTTCATGTCATGTGACCTTCCTCCATACGATGTGGAATTGTCCAGTTCAAGGGCGTGCATGCTGCATAGGCCAGGGTGTTTGCATTTTTTTTTTCTTGACGTTTCTATTTCATCGCTGTACTGTACATATATCATCCCAGCTAAGAAGCGCTGTCACCATCTCACCCGGCTTGCAAGGGGCAACCGTGTACAGTATGACATCACCCCAGGGTGTAGTTCCTCTCTCTCGCAACAGCTTTCAGAAAGCTTATATTGTGCCCAGAAACAGAAACTTGTCATTGTATTAATTATTGTCTGGGAATGCGAGAAGTGAAGATAATGTAGGATGCACTGAGTTGGTCCCATTTGTTTCACTTGTCAGTGGACTGAATAATTGCGAAAGCTGACCATGTCAGACGCCGAGTTTTCCAAAAGATAGGCCTCTGAATAGTTGCAACACAAATGTACGCTTCAAAAGTGAAAAACTTTGGAATAATTTGCCCAGCTTCCCCTTGCCAAAGGAATCTACTGAAGCAAACACTGTTTACCATAAAATATTTCTCTAAGATACCTGTATTGTGTGTTTTGATCAAATGAATTCATCCATTTTCTATAGCGCTTGTCCTCATTTGGGTCACTGGTGGGCTAGTGCCTGGCCCGACTGCAAGATACATATGCTAACCACTATTCCAGGATGTGGCCTTTCGATGAAATCATTGAATCTATTGCCTCAATCTACTCTCATAGATGCTGCGCTCCAGGAAATCGCTTCGAGTTCTCTCCACTGAAAACTAAACACCCTCCGAAAATAGAGGCCTACCTTTTCCTGTCAGGTAACTAAAATACTGTATCTCAGTTGACAGATGCATTTGTTCATACACACACGCGTTGTAGAGTCAACTGCTGAGCCCGTTGCTAACCAAAACAGCAGCACCATGGTTGTACCGTGAGACTGAACGCCTAGCTTCTTCTTTTTCTTCTTAGTATTGTCCAGCAGTCAGGATACCCTGTGGCACCATTTTGCCTCTCACAGGTCATTCTTGCAACTACACCACCCATGTGGTTATGGAAGGAGCAAAACGATTATCGGCGATATGGTTATGTTCGGTGTTGTTCATCTCAAGTACACCAGTTAAGATAACAGTTAGAAATCGATAGATGTACCCCATTATATACAGTCATTGGCCACAATTTGAACGAGAGGGAGAAAATATTAGAAACAGCTATCTGTATGATGCTGATGGCTTGAGAACTTTGTATGAGGACTTTGCTAACACAATAGGGCTCATCTTGCAGTCCTCCCAAGGAAGAACTATCAGTCCTGCTACAACAGCTTCAACGTCCCCAGGTGACCGCGCCACTGAGCCCGTGCTCGCTCCGTCACACCCCACTCCACGCCTGCTGCCACCCTGAAGGTAGATGCATCACACTGGGGGACTGTGCAGCAGAAGCAGCACCCCTCCTCCTTACTTCCCGCCTTAAAGCACCCCCCACCCACACAGCATGCAGTCTGGACTCTTGTCTCAGGTCAGCTTCCATGTCTCATTTATAGTTGAAGCACACAATTAGTATTCTTTCTTTAATTTGAGAACCACACACGCACACACATAGATGTTCCTGTGTTTGCACATGGAAGGAAGGGGGGGGCGGGCGCACCGCCTGTTTCTCCCGGCTGCCTACTGACTCCCTGAGGCGTGTCTGTGGTGGCTACGCCATGTGTGGAGGTTAGAGAACAGCAGGGCTCCCCGAATGGCACATGCAGTACTGTATACGCTAAAGTGCTAGTCCTGTCTTGTTTATCCTCTCGCCCGTGTGGATGGTTTAGGAGTCCTCTCTAATCATAGCAACGCATGCACACGCTTAACTGTCAGGACAATAAATACTTGTATGAGTCTCTTAATCAACTCTCTTTCCCCTCTCAAAATGAGAGCAAGAAAGAAAAGTTGCGACCTTTGACTCATTCGCTTTCTCCTCATTTGGTCCCTTCATGGAGAAGTGAGGAGAATGTTAAGAGTCTTTGTGAAGCAGCTGCTACCCATTCAGAAACTCCTGATCGTCTGAAATACAGTTTCGTGACCTCAACTAGCCCCATCTGTGCTAAGACGTACTATATTATTTCGTTCTGATAGTGTGTCAAATGAAATCTCTTACAATGTGGAATTCTGGGAGTATCGAAACTGCTGACCTTTTATTTAAATAGAACATTGAACTTGCTTTAACCAAAACCCAAATTTCAGTGTAGGATCTTTACATTGGCTTTCCTCAAATTAAAGCCTTAATTATCCTTAAGAATTACACTTTATCTTGAACTCTGCAGTTCAAGGTCTGAAATGCCACACTGTTGTCCAATTGTGTTGAACCAGTAGAAGAAAAGAATAAGTCAGTGTTGCATTTTATGGTGTACAGATAATGTAGATTCAGGTAGTTTGCATTAACACAAATTGCAACATCATATTATAATATACTGGACATACTGTATAAATATTATGCTTATTATGACACCGGCACGCCTTCCCATGAGGAAGCAGAGTCTTGGATCTATGGGTCGGCCTCTCCTATCGCCGGGGTTGAGGTCAACCAGGGGGTTAAAAAGCTCCTCGGTGGCAAGGCCCCGTGGGTGGATGTGATTGGCCTAGAGTTCCTAAAGGTTTTGGATGCTGTGGGGCTGTCCTGGTTGACACGCCTCTGCAACATTGCATGGACATCGGGGACCTCTGGATTGACAAACTGGGGTGGTGTTCCCCCTTTTTAAGAAGGGGAACCGGAGGGTGCGTTCCAACTTCAGGGGGAGCACACTCCTCAGCCTCCCTGGTAAGGTCTATTGAGGGGCGCTGGAGAGGAGGGTCCGTGTCGGTAAGTCGAATCTCAGATTCAAGAGGTGGTTTTCGTCCTTGCCGTGAAACAGTGGACCACCTCTATACGTTCGTCAGGATCGTCAAAGGGGCATAGGAGTTCGCCCAACCAGACTACACGTGTTTTGTTGACTTGGAGAAGGCATTCGACCATGTCCCTCGGGGAGTCCTGTGGTGGGTGCTTCGGAAGTATGGGGTACCGAACCCACTGATACGGGCTCTTCGGTCCCTGTAAGACCAGTTTCAGAGTTTGGTTTAATTAATTAATTTAACGGTCGATCTACGTTCCTACCCTCACCTATGGTCACGAGCTGTGGGTACACACAGCCGAAATTAGTTTCCTGCGCAGGGTGTCCGGGCTCTCCCTTAGCGATAGGGTCAGAAGCTCGGTCATCCGGGAGGGACTCAGAGTAGAGTCGCTGCTCCTTCGCATTGAGAGTAGCCAGATGAGGTGGCTTGGGCATCTGATTGGGATTCCTCCTGGATGCCTCCCTGGTGAGGTGTTCCGGGCACGTCCCACCGGGAGGAGAACCTGGGGACGACCCAGGACACGCTGGAGAGACCGTTGGTCTGTGAAAGCCTCGGGATCAACCTGGAAGAGCGCGATGAAGTGGCTGGGGAGAGGGAAGTCGGTGCTTGCCAGCTACTGCCCCCGCAACCCGACCTCGGATAAGCAGAAGAAAATGGATGGATGGCATATTAAGATAAAATGTTGAACTTTAGTAAATGAGAGGTCTTAAAGTTGATCAGAAAGGCCTTGACAAGGTCTTACACTGGCAACTTGCAGATACTGTAATTATTTTATATTTTTTTTTATTTATTTTTTTTGCATTTTTACTCAGCCTTGTGGTGTAGAAGTGCATTGCATCCTACTGAAAGGTGTTTTTAAAATTTTGCCACCTTATTAAGGAACATGAAACAAGCAAAATATTACATCATATTAGTATGATGCAGTATGACATTAGTATGACTTGTTAAATGAATACTTCTTTAACAGAAATGACACCTTTTGAATTCTTGGTACAGCTCTTGCATAAGATCTCATGCAATTGTGCCAGTGTACTTGTACAATGTAATTGGTTTACAATACACATTTGAATTCATAGATTTCAATACCATACCACAGATAGTTAACAAAATATATCATTTTTTTTTCTCATACAAGATTATATCGCCCTCTCTCTCCATGATATTAATATGATATGTTCTGTGATCTGTAAACAGCTGGTTATCTTGCTTTTCCACGATAAGAGAAAGTGCTGAGGATTTACGCTCGCTGAGCACATTTGGGCTGAATCTTTCACACGTCACAAATTGCAGATGGGAAGCAGTGATCTTGAACAGCCGATCACATTTCCGTGACCATCTGACACCTTCCATTTAGGAAAATAATACTTTCTATCTCAGCATAACCCCCCCTCCCCCCATTTTATGTCTGCAAAAGCTAGCAAACGGAATTATGGATGAAAGACTTTGCTATTCACAACTTTGGATTTTGTCTTTTTGTTTCGGTGCGCTGATGGGAGTAAATGTTCACCCTTTATGTTAATGGGAAAAAAACAGGGCTGACCTTATAATGTGTGCACATGCAGTGTAGAAAACAACCCATTATAACTTACGATAGCATTGCAGTATAGCCAGTGGACTTGTTTATTTTATCTGTTAAAAGCTCAAATACAAAATCCGTCTATGCGTGACCTTACATATAAGTGTCTTCTTGATGTTGGCATCATCTCTAATGGGTTCCTCGTAGAGGCACGCACGTGGACCTGATCTGATATGTGTAATATGACACCTAAATATGACTTGGGTTAACTGGCACAGAGTTGTAAATCACTGTAGTGTGATTCTTTGTCTCAACGGGTTTAATTAGTCTTGAAATTCTTCTCTTATCTGATGACCCCCCCCCCCTCCCCTCCCCCCACCTCCCTCTCCTCACCAGCACCAGTACCACCCCCATTCCCTCTTTACAACCACCACCACCTCCTCCTGCTGCACACTGCAACCATAAACGCCGTGCAATCTGACGACCAGCGGCCTCGGGAGACTGAGCTGCTACAAAGAGCTGAAAGAGTTTGGAAATGGTCATTTTATTGTGTTAGAATGGCTCGCTGGAGACTTGGGTAATTTAGTGCTAACTGAGCGCTTGTAAAGATAACAGTATGTGACTCCCAAGTGCAACACGGCCAACTACTGTAGCGCTGCCACACATCCTCACAACTATGATTTAGACTGTAGTAAACACCAACTCGGCATGTTTGAAACAAATTTTTTTACTCTCTTTTTTTTTTTTTTTTTTTTTAAATGTCACTCAAACATTTTATGTGGATAACAAGCATCTTACATGTGTTAGTTAGTGCATGTCCATAACCATAGCACAATGTTCTGTTTCATAGTACGTGAACATTTATCCCAATCTGTCATTCCATATACTTTTGAGGTACCTGTGATGGCCGGGCCCATGGGAGTCCCACATGGAGGTTTTTTGCTCTAATTGAGCTCTTTATTTAATTGACAGTTCATTATGTCCTAATAAGTCATTCTCTACTTATTTTTTATACCATTATTAACCATCCGTTGCCATAAAGTCACCAAATTTCAAGTCAGTCTGCCTATCATCCTGGTCTCTCAGTCCATTTGCAGGTTTCCGAGTTCTGTAACAATTGGTGTCAGAAGTGTGGCAGTTAACTGTGTGTGCGTGCCCAGTTGAAAGGGCCCTTGGGACAGGTGATAACTAAGTGATAGACCCCAGAGATTGGTGAGACACTGGGCGATTGTGCTGGGTAAGTATGGTACACGTGCACCCCTCTCGAAGTCAGGAGGTAGTGTGGTGACGTTAGCTATCATTCCAGCAATGTGGCTAACATACCCAGGCTCTCATGTGTCATGTTTAGTGTACTGTTTTTTTCTACCTATTTGATCCCTGGATTCAGGGGTTGAGATTAGGTGTATGATTTCTCACAGTTTTGTAATGGGATGGCTAGGCGTGAGGCTATGCGTTGAGTGGCCAGCTGGAAGGACCTATGGGTGACCCGTGTATGATCGATCCCAGAGATTGGTAAGGTGCTGGGTTGATTGTACTGGCCACATGTGTGGGACATAGGCACTCTCTTAGAAGGATCAGGTAGTGTGATGATGCATGCATTCATTCCTACAATTTGGCTACATACCCAGTCTCTTATGTGTCATGGTTAGTTTAGTGTTTCTTCAGGCTAATAGACCTGAATTTAGGGGTTGAGGTTTAATGCCTGATTCTTCAAATTCTGTAATAAATGTTGTCAGTTTGTTGAGTACTCAGCTGGAAGGACCCTTGGGTGACCCCTGGAGATGGGTGAGGTACGAGGATGATTGGAACACCGCATCACTTTGAAGGTATTGAGATGAAGAGTGCCATCTATGTGGTTGTTTACCCAACCTTGGTATCGTAGCTTGGAGCTTGACTGTGGCGTTGCGACCTGATTGACATGGCTTAAAATCCAGTTTGAGGGTACGACTCTGTAGAGTTTGGTGACAAAAAGTGGCAGTAGTGTGATGGTTAGCCATTGTTTGCCTAATTGACAGAACTCTTGGGACAGTTTAACACTGTGAGATAGACACCAGCGATGGGTGGAGCACTAGGATGGGACTGTGGCACTTGTACGGGAAATGTGTGTGATGATTTACTCAATGTTGGTACTTTCGAGCCTGGCTGTGGGGATGCTACTTTTTCAACCAGATTTATGCGCTAGATGTCTGGACTAGGGCACGTGTGTGACATGGCCGTGTGGTTTTCTTACAGGTTTTTCAACCTGCTTGACCTGGGTTCAAACCAGGTTGCGGGTACCACTCCTCAGAGGTTGGTGACAATTGATGGTCAGCCATTGTGTGTCCAATCGATAGGACTCTTGGGACGGTTGACCACTTTGAAACAGACCTCAGAGATGGTCAAGGCACTGGAATTGGTCTGTGGCACCTGTATAGGTGGACCAAAGTTCAAATCCATATTCATGGTAGTACTCGGCAAAGTTTGGTGAGAAGTGGGACAGTTGTGTTTATTGCATGCCAATTTGAAAAGACCCTTGGGTCAGCTGGCAGCCTCATTCGGGTTATGGCCCTGAGTCCAGAAGGGGACATGGTCCTCTGCCAGTCATCATGGTCAGATACTCGTAATTCTACTGACTAGACATTGGTTCAAATCCAGGTTGAGTGTTTTGACTTATCGGAATTTGGTGACAAATGGTGTCAGAAAGTGGCATGGTTAGCTGTAATTCGTGTTCAAAGCTTTTCTGTGATTTGAAAGTACAGTAGATTGTGGCTCATAGAATTGTTGATGCAGTTGAAAAGTTGATGCAGTTATATTGTGACATCTATCTTGTTGGCTATAGTGGTTAAAAGTAGGTTTTGGTGCCTATTTGTGCACATGCATATACAACCCCAATTCCAATGAAGTTGGGACGTTGTGTTAAACCTAAATAAAACAGAATACAATGATTTGCAAGTCATATTCGACCTATATTTAATTGAATACACTACAAAGACAAGATATTTAATGTTCAAACTGATAAACTTGATCTTTTTTAGCAAATAATCATTAACTTGGAATTTTATGGCTGCAACACGTTCCAAAAAAGCTGGGACAGGTGGCGAAAAAGAGTGAGAAAGTTGAGGAATCCTCCTCAAACACCTGTTTGGAACATCGCACAGGTGAACAGGCTCATTGGGAACAGGTGGGTGCCACGATTGGGTATAAAAGGAGCTGCCCTGAATAGCTCAGTCATTCACAAGCAAAGATGGGGTGAGGTTCACCTCTTTGTGAACAAGTGCGTGAAAAAATAGTCCAACAGTTTAAGGACAATGTTCCTCAACATACAATTGCAAGGAATTTAGGGATTTCATTATCTACGCTCCATAATATCATCACAAGGTTCAGAGAGTCTGGGGAAATCACTGCATGTAAGCGGCAAGGCCGAAAACCAACATTGAATGCCCGTGACCTTCGATCCCTCAGGCGGCACTGTATCAAAAACCGACATCAATGTGTAAAGGATATCACCACATGGGCTCAGGAACACTTCAGAAAACCAATGTCAGTAAATACAGTTCGGCGCTACAGCCGTAAGTGCAACTTGAAACTCTACTATGCAAAGCAAAAGCCATTCATCAACAACACCCAGAATCGCCGCCGGCTTCTCTGGGCCCGAGCTCATCTAAGATGGACTGATGCAAAGTGGAAAAGTGTTCTGTGCCCCAACGAGTCCACATTTCAAATTGTTTTTGGAAATTGCGGACGTCGTGTCCTCTGGGCCAAAGAGGAAAAGAACCATCCGGACTGTTATAGATGCAAAGTTCAAAAGCCAGCATCTGTGTTAGTGCCAATGGCATGGGTAACTTACACATCTGTGAAGGCACCATTCATGCTGAACGGTACATACAGGTTTTGGAGAATCATATGCTGCCATCCAAGCGATGTCTTTTTCGTGGCCATCCCTGCTTATTTCAGCAAGACAATGCCAAACCAGATTCTGCACGTGTTACAACAGCGTGGCTTCGTAGTAAAAGAGTCCGGGTACTAGACTGACCTGCCAGTCCAGACCTGTCTCCCATTGAAAATGTGTGGCGCATTATGAAGCGTAAAATACGACAACGAAGACCCCGGACTGTTGAACAGCTGAAGCTGTACATCAAGCAAGAATGGGAAAGAATCCCACCTACAAAGCTTCAACAATTAGTGTCCTCAGTTCCCAAACGTTGATTGAATGTTGGTAAAAGAAAAGGTGATGTAACACTGTGGTAAACATGACCCTGTCCCAGCTTTTTTGGAACGTGTTGCTTGTTGGAATGTTGATTATTTGCTAAAAACAAACAAGTTTATCAGTTTGAACATTACATATCTTGTCTTTGTACTGTATTCAATTAAATATAGGCTGAACATGATTTGCAAATCATTGTATTCTATTTTCATTTATGTTTAACACAACGTCCCAACTTCATTGGAATTGGGGTTGTACAAGTTGTACAAAGAACTCTGGGTTCTACTCTCATTGTGTGTCCAGGCTTGTATATAAAAAGTAGAGTCGATGAAAGTGTGACAGGCCTACATCTTTTCTTGCTTTTATTGTCCTGTCCCTGCATACATAAAAACATAGGTGCATTATGAACATAGAGTGGACATGGACTTTATGATGCATATGCACAAGTTGTATGGAGCACCTTGCGTTTTGAAGGACTAGCTCCAGGGGGGTGGGAGATGAGGGGTTATTTTGCCGATGGAGATTAAGGCAGAGGGGCTTTTTGTCATTTGTGCGAGACAAGCCATTCATCCATCCAGTTCACAGCCAAAAAAAGGCTGGTCCCAGAAATTAGCAGTTTCAGCTCAGCAGCAAAGTCGCCGGGCTGTGAAGGCAGAGAGAAATTGACTAATTAGCAATGCGCACTAAAACTTGACGGTTTCTCTCCATAACAGCGAGGGGTGGAAAAAAAACCGAGAGACTCGCCTTTTTTCTCCCCCTTTTTCCCTCTTTCCTTTCTTCCATAGATGTTTGAAATCGCAGTCATTTACGCTCGACAGTTTTTACAATAGCCTTGAGCCATAATTTTGCGAGTCTCTCCAGCATCCATACCCCTGCATGGTCTCTCTCCACTGGCCATGCACGACCGTTTCTCTCCCCAACCGTGGATTTCCTATTACTCTCGTTACGACTCACTGAGCCCCAGGCCCAAGGATAATGATGTGTTGTTTCTTGGTAGCATAATTTGTCACACGTATATTTCTTCTTCTTCTTCTTCTTCTTCTTCTTCTTCTCCTCTTGCAGAAAGCACGGCTCCCTTCTCACACACTCGCACACTTCAGGTTAATTCCGAGGAAACAAATGATCAACAAATAACGCCAAATTGGGACTTTTTGGGGGGTGGGGGGGGGGGGGGTCGGATTCGCTTTTTTTAAAACAAGGAGAACAAAAGAAGGGACTCTTGAGTGAGCTTTCTGGGGACCCCCCTCCGAAGATTACTTTCTTTCTTTTTTTGGAGGGAGTGTGTGCGTGGTGAGTGCGTGTCAGGTAAGTTGTGGCTGCTCTCATCATTTAGTTGTCACACAGGCGCGCGTAAGTTTACGCACGCACAAATGGCGTTTTGTCGCGGCGCGGACGCAAACAAAAGACGCGTATATCGCCGAGAACTTTGAGCGGTTTTCTGATTCCCGCGGACGAGAAGATTGACTTTTTTTTCCTTTTTTTCCCTTTTTTTTTGTCGGGCTACGGTAGAGATGCGCGCGCCGTGCGGCGTCTCGGCGGCGGCAGCGGAGCTGCGCGGCTGCAGGAGGGCAGGACGAGAAGAGATCCATGCCGCATGCTCTCTCTAGCGGGAATCTCGCTTCTCCGTAGCCGCCGAGTGGAGCCTCGTCGCCGTGTCGAGCTCCACAACATCTCGGTCGTCCTTTTGGGTCTCCCGCGCCACCTAAACCACAGCCTCGCTTTAAAACTGGACTATACACGAATAGTGTATTGTGTTGCATGATGCAAACTAAAGCATTTGCGCGTTTGTGTGTGTGCGCGTGTTGAAGTTGAAGATCATCCACGTGGGATGCAAATTCTCAGGCATCCCGGCTCAATAACTCATCCAACAGATAGTTTTCCCTCTCTGTAATAGACTGAGCCTACATGCGTTGTGCTGCTCTAAGGTAAATGGCTTGCATGGTTTATGTGTTGCCCAGGTGGCGTCCACAGTTAGGAAGCCATGTCCAGATCGGGTGACAGAACGTCCACCTTTGACCCGGCGCACAGTGACGCGCTGCTGCACGGGCTCAACCTGCTGTGGAGGAAGCAGCTCTTCTGCGATGTCACTCTCACCGCCCAAGGGCAGCACTTCCACTGCCACAAAGCGGTGCTGGCATCCTGCTCCCAGTACTTCAGGTCGCTCTTCTCCTCCCACAATGCCATCAGCAACAACGAGGGCGGCAAGGGAGACCAGGGCAGCAGCGGCACCCCTTCGTCCTCGCCCGACGACAAGCTGGTGACCCCCGGCGCCAGGCCCATCAATAATCTGGTCCTGCAGGGCTGCTCCTCCATCGGACTGAGACTCGTGCTGGAGTACCTGTACACGGCCAACGTGACTCTTTCCCTGGACACGGTGGAAGAGGTGCTGTCGGTCAGCAAGATACTCAACGTTCCCCAGATTACCAAACTCAGCGTGCAGTTTCTCAACGACCAGATCTCGGTGCAGAACTACAAGCAGATCTGCAAGATCGCCGCTCTCCACGGACTGGACGAGACCAAGAAGCTGGCCAACAAGTACCTGGTGGAGGACGTGCTCCTGCTCAACTTCGAGGAGATGTGCGCCATGCTGGACGCTCTGCCGCCGCCGGTGGAGTCGGAGCTGGCGCTCTTTCAGATGTCGGTGCTGTGGCTGGAGCACGACCGCGAGATCCGCATGCACTACGCGCCGGACCTGATGAAGAGGCTGCGCTTCGCTCTCATACCGGCTCCGGAGCTGGTGGAGAGGGTGCAGTCGGTGGACTTCATGAGGACTGACCCCGTGTGCCAGAAGCTGCTGCTGGATGCCATGAACTACCACCTGATGCCCTTCAGGCAGCACTGCAAGCAGACCACAGCCAGCAGGTAAGACGACAACCAACAGGTACCACTTTTGTTTTCTAAATGTCAACAAGTTGTGGTCAGACCGACTGTAGTTTCTGTAGGTAGTCACTTGAGGTGTTGCCATGTTATTGCATTGGGGGGGCCTATTCAGTTTAATCCAAAAGACAAACTTCATTTGCGACTGTACAAATGTTTATGTTCCGATCATTTGTGGGTGAAATGTTCTGGGACTTTTTATAACCATTCGTCTGAAGTTTTATCTGTTTTTAGACTCACACGGCGGGCCGCATCAAGTGCTCGGACAGGCCATTTATGGCCCACGAGCCACAGGTTGCCCACCAATGTGTTACATTACCTGGATTAATAAAGACTGAATAAAATAAATAAAAACTGTGTTTGTCGTGAAGCTTATCTGCCCTTTGTCACACTGTAAATAAAATGCAGCACATCCAAAAGGCGTTGGTTGGCTGGGTGATTCATTGGCACTAAATACATCAATCTCATGAGAATGCATGCAGTCATTTTCAGTTATGACATTTACAAGAGTTTAAAGTCAGTTGTGACTTTCCATTAAGGAGCTGACAGTAGACACTTATTGTCAGAAAGTTAATTCATTGGCAGTGACGTTATAATAAAAAGCAGAGTCGTTCTACTTCAGAAGCGTTTTCAGAGCATAAATCTGCGTCGTCCACGTGTGACATATCTATTTCCACACATGCACCGAAACGAACACGGAATCGGCAATCCTCATAATTAGTTTCACATGCCACTGTATCTCTCCTCTCAATTCATCACCATTATCTATGTCCAGGGGCTCATTTGCATACGAATAACCCCTAAAACACTTCCAAGTGGGCCCGTAGCGCAGAGAGAGCGAGAGAGAAGCTAGTGATGTAGCCATGCATAAAAAGGACAATATGAAAAAGGAAATAAGGTTTATGTGATTGAGTTTAATGTAATATAATTACTGCACATTCTGATTAATTGCTAGATTTGCGTTGGAGCCCATTAGGGGCCAGGCGATTCCCCTAAATGTAGAGCTAAGCGTGGCGCCCGCGGGGTTAGACATCACACGCAAACTCACGAAACGGCCAGGGGGACGTCACATGAATCGTTACAGCCAATGAGATGGAGACATTGTATAGGCAGGGTTATGTCGTCAATTGCCTTTTCGCCTCCGGCATGGCACCCTGCAGTACCATCCTCGCTTCACAGCTAATTAGAACGATACCTTTTCCGAGTGTAATAACCATTCGATAACACAGCGCCATGAAAAGTGTGCCTTTTGTTAATTGTAATAAATGTGTGCAAGAGCCCCCGATGTACCTCTATGGGACGTGTAGTGCAGCGTGTTACTTTTTTTCCCATTGATTCCTGTTGTTTACTGTTGTCATTACAGAATCCGTTCCAATAAGAGAATGCTGTTACTGGTGGGTGGTTTGCCCCCTGGCCCCGATCGCCTCCCCAGCAATTTGGTCCAGTACTACGACGATGAAAAAAAGACATGGAAGATTCTCACAAGTGAGTTTAAAGCAAAGGATTTTATTTGAGGGCTTTTTTTTTTCCCCCACCTTTCTCCTGTTCAGGGAGTTTTACGGTCGTTCCTTTGGATGACTTTAACACGGGTTAATTTGAGCGAAGGAGTTCCCTAAATCCTTCAGGTAATAATATATCACTATCACTTTTTAATATAAGTTTCTAATCAGAGCGTGACTTCACGCCGCTGCGGAGCGTCACGCCTGGTTCGCCTTGTTTTTGCTGAAATATGCTGCCGAGATGCATGATGAGATTCACTTGAATCTAATGATCTGCTGTGGCAGAGATTGAATGCGGGGTTTGAGTGATATCTTTGCCGAGTGGCTTTCAAATTCATCTTGATTCTTCACTAGCGCTGATCAATACCGGCTGAATTGCTTTTAATTGTTTACCCGAACACAGTTTAAATTAAAATTAGTTTGTGACCTTAGTCCCCTAACTCATGTTGGATTTAGAAAGAAAACTAATACATAGGAGTCAGGTCACTTGATGTTTGTAACAATCTGTAACTACATTGTCTTGAAATAAATAAATAGAATAATAAATATTGCTTTAGTAGCAATTTCTTCGAACACTGTTAGTATTCATTTTAGCATAGACTTGGAATGGGCACAACCGATGAATGGATCGTTTGCAGTTTTGACAATAACGTGGAATTGAGTGTGTTACTTGGCTGCAACCAGCAGAGGTGCTGTTGATTTACACTCAACTGGTTTGCGATGTAAAAAAAAAAAAAAAGAAAGAAAGAAACGCAACTTAAGTCAGCAAAGAAAAGTTGAGCTACATTCACGCTAAAATGCAACACCTGCGGGTTGGCTGCGATCATCAGAGGCACTAGCTGGGTTTCCATGATGACTTTTTTGTCATTCTGATTGAAATCATTCCGATTAAAGATATCTGGTCAAATGTTTACATGTAATCTATTCCGTTCTGGCATTTAACATGGGTCGCTACATTTAATCAGAACGGCAATTTGACAGACGTTTGACATGTGCAGATCAACGTAAACATCACGTGATTTCTCAAGGTGGAGGTCAGTCGTCTATTTAGCACAGTAGTTCTGATTGTTTTTACACTTTTATTAAACCAAAAAAAAAAAAAACACACAAAAAAAGCCTGATTAAAAAACAAGTTACAGGTAGTTGAAAGCATCTCAGTCGCTCTGGCAAGAAGCCACCATGTGTGTAAACGTTGATGTCGCTGCGCATTTACGTCAAGACAGGGAATGCCCAGATAGAGCGCAGCCCGACACCATTCTGATTCACGTTTTACGTAACGAAAATGTACTTCTGATCGGTTTGGCAAAAGGAATATTCTACCCCTGTGAATCTGGATTCAATTCCATTCCAATTCGGCCTGTTTATTCCGATTGAGGTGTTTATATGGAGCATTTTCATTCGGTTTGGGCTTCAATATTGCAATATTACAGAAGTAGGTGATCTGAGGTAACCATGGAAACAGAGATGCTATTCTCCTTATTACAAACTGGTTCATCATCGAAATGCATCAAGAGCGCAGCAGAGCAGAGCGGTGCTCGGTTTATTAAGGTTACAACCAGTGCACGGTGAACTGAACTAGTTTGTCCAAAAATACGTGGTCACGTGGCACAAAAATGCCCGCTCAGTTACCACCATACTACGTTAGCTTAGGTTAGTGATAGACTACAGCGTGTTGTGACATACACATTTGGGTTTTGTATTTTGAGTATTTTTGTTTTTCTGTATATTTGTATTTCTGTATTTCGATCATCAATTATCAGAATCAGAATCAGAATCAGAATCATCTTTATTTGCCAAGTATGTCCATGCCCTCCTGGTAATACCTTGTATTTCGTGTGTGGAAATGTAGCCACTTTTCCTCTCTCTTTGCCATCCTTGACCTTTTCCAGACTCACCCCTCTATTTGCTCTCATAATGCAAAGGTCAAACTTCAGATAATGGGAGAGCATATTTTTTTTCTTCTCTGCTATTGAGCTTTCATTTGTTGTTGCTCATTCCTCAACGTTAGCAGATTGTTTTGTTTTGTTTCCGTCCATTCGGCCCTGTGCCGCAATTCACATCACGCATTTTGTCATTTAAAAAAAAAAATAATAATAATTTCCCCCCATAATTCCTTTTGTCGTCTTTTAAAAGTCATGGTTATCGTGTGTCCATGCTCCAGTCGCTTTTCTTGTTTGGTGTTTTTCTTTCTTTTTTTCCCCCTCACATTTGCCCATATTCATCAGTTTGCACTCTACATGCACATGCACAGTCTGCACTGTCATTTGCTCATTACCCTCAGCCCTCATGGGTATAAACGGCGACTAGCAAAAAGGTCAGTGGGGATTTCCATCACTCACAACTAAAAAAGTTAACACTCAAATGGTCCGTGGCCTTGCGGAAGGACAAAACTGCACAATCATCCCCTTAACACATCAGCGAGCGTCTGATGTCGTCTGCGCACACAATGGACGTGAAAGAGAGGGAGATTATTAACATTCAATCATAACTTTCCAATGAGGCGAAACCTGAGAGGGACAGCATTTGATTAAGACATTCATCAAGATAATTTGGGAAGATTCTTGATTCTCTTCCCTCTTGTTGTGTGTCACACGGAGACGCTCGCCGTTGATCCCAGTGTGAAGTTTGCCATCTAGTGTACCAACAGGAGTGTGAACAAAAGGACCGTAATCGCATACTTTGCATCATTAAAGATAAAAGCGACTCCAGCCTCGTGCGGGAATTATGGCGTAAAAAAAGAAAAAGAGAGAGGCAGAGCTGGCGCATTAGCTGTGGACTCCGTCAAGCGCGGCCTGCTTCCATGCAGAGGTTTCGGACTCCCTCTAGTGAGCCCCTGAGTTCACTGTAGCCAGCAGCCATGGAAAGGACCCTGCAGGAGGATCTCAAAGCGAGAGCGTAGATTAACGTCATCCACTTTCATTTTACAATATGGTCCAACACGGGGGAGAGGTAAAAGCCAATGGCATGTTTTATGCCTTTCACCGTCTCAGGTATGCCGCCTCGCCTGCCGCTTATCCCGCCGCCTGCCTGTGTCCGAGGCACCTGTAGAAGCAGGACAAATGTCCCGCTTCCTCCTACTGTACGTCGCCTCGCCTCTCCGCAAAGCCTCTTCCCCCCGCCAGCCCCTTTCCACGGGTACAAGATGATTTCAAGTCACTAGACATCACATAACAAGCCGCCCATGCGTGGCCTATATACTGCTGACTGAACGATAATGTAAATAGGATGTAAGGGAGTTTGGCAGTCATATGGCACTTGTCTTTGAGGTGCACTGGAGGCAGGCAACCTAATCCCCTCGTTTCGAGATAAAGCTGTGTTTAGTGTATGTGGTATTAGCGGCTCTCTCGCTTCCCGCCGCCTCGTCGAGGAGCGGCACATGTCAGGCAGGGCCGAGTGAGATTGCAGCGAGAAGGGCCAATTGGAAAGAAATGAGATTCAAGGCTGTCTAATTCTGCAGCAACTGCGATCCATCAGGCGCCGGGGAGGCGGCAGTGGAAATGACTGATGGAGACAGACAGGTGGGCCTTAACATTCCACTGATTTGTGCTCCACCAGAGCCCCCCCCCCCCCCCCCCCCCCCCCAACTCAACACCTCACCCGAGATTTATTGAGTGAACACGATCATGTTCATTACGACTGTCGCCCAAGACCATTTCTCTACATCTCAATGGGGGTCACGGCAACAAAAGAAGATGGAGGACAGGGAGGGAGCGCAAAAGCAGGTGAACTCCATCAAATATTCATTTTTCCCCCCGATAACAAGGACACTCACCGACTCCTTGAACTCTTCTGGGAAGACTTCGGAGTGTGTCTGTAGAAATAATTGAGTTTAGGATTACTGTTTATGGACTGAAAAGAGTCTTCCACAAACTCTTTCTGCAACATTGAAAGCATAAAATCATCCAAAATGAGGAAACAATTTAGCATTTAAGGGGTCACACATAACCCCTGATTCCATTCTATAATTATATCCCACCAGGAAAACCCGACTGATACATTGGATTCAAAAGCCCCTCACAGTACTGTGATCTTTTTTTCCTCCCTTTTTAAATTGTTTTTTAATGCTCTTCCGTTTAAACGGTGTTGGCCATCACGGTGGACTATGGTTTGCACATCTACCTCATAGTTGAAAGTCAACTTGTTGTTGCCACCAGGCTGTTTTCTGAGCAGATCGGGGAGGAAAAAGCGTTCTTAACACACCCGCCACAGTATAATCGCTCAGGATCATCTTGAGGAGACATCCGATAATCGGGCCTTTTCTGACATTGATCGCAAAGGAGTGAAAATGCTCAAATTCGGCTTGATGATCTTTATGTCTGTACTGTGTCTCCCGCTCGATCTCGGTTCAGTTTTCTGAAGAGATTGTTTTTTTATATGCGGGGAGGTCTGGAATGTATCCCCCGCATTAAACGGGGTTCACTGTGCCCCGCTTTAGACAGGAAACATGGGTACTTTCTGTGGCCCGCAAAAACTAATTAACCAAACGTTGTTGTTGTTTTTTTTTCTGGGCTCGGCTCCCTTCCAATGCTGTAATTCAATTGTTTAATTCTATTGCTTTTGTGTGTGACACAGTCATGCCTTACAACAGTGCGCATCACTGCGTTGTGGAGGTGGAGAACTTCCTGCTGCTGCTCGGCGGAGAGGACCAGTGGAACCCCAACGGTAACGGCGACGTACCTCACTCTCCATTTACGTCCTTTTGTACTGACTAAACGAAGAGATCGTTCTGTGTGAATGGCACACTGTCGTACTAGTTGCGGTCCCAACATTAAGCCAGGTGAGCACTGAGTGGATAAACAATACCCTCCAGTCGCACTTGTCATTATTTGGCACCAAGAAGTAGCAGTGAAATATTTGACGTGTCCAGTTGCTTCATTGCGGAATTGTGCTACCAATCAAGTAGGACGCAAAAACTGTCAAAACCTGATGATAAACATGATATTTTCTTCTGTTCTGTAGGAAAACACAGTACCAATTTTGTAAGTCGCTATGATCCCAGATTCAACGGTTGGATACAACTTCCTCCTATGCAGGAGAGGTGAGGCCACTTTGAGGACTATTTGCAGAATTTCTTTTATCAAACTGCGACAGGATTTTATTATTATTATTTTTTTAATGAAATCCATTCATTTCAGAATTACCATCAGGGTGTGCGTACCATGGAAATGAAAGTAAATTACATTTGCATAAATTGGATTGATTTGAACCTGTAGCGCTGACTTATTTTAGAAACCCTGACCCTTGTTCGAAACCCTACCACCGACTTTAAACATTACTTTGAAACCCTAACCCAGGCTTAAAACCCTAATTTGAACCCCTAACACTCTCTCGAAACCCTAATTTGTCATGTTTGGAGGTTATTCATTTGGTTGAGTTGGGTAACTCTTAAAATCAATGTCAGAGACATTACGTTATTTTAAGCGGTTGCAATTCAATGTCTGATCTGTTTTGAAACAAAACGAGGAGGTATTAATAGAACGCATCAAGTATTTCTGTGATATATGTGCAAGAGGTAACACGTCCCCCTAAACGCAATAACGATGGCAAGTGAGTTCTTTCGCTGCATCTCACGGGCGCCGCTTGCTCCTCAGGAGAGCCAGCTTCTTCGCCTGCCGTCTGGACAAGCACCTGTACGTGATCGGCGGCCGCAACGAGACGGGCTACCTCTCCAGCGTGGAGTCGTACAACCTGGAGACCAACGAGTGGAATTACGTGTCGTCTCTGCCGCAGCCTCTGGCCGCCCACGCGGGAGCGGTGCACAACGGCAAGATCTACATTTCAGGTCAAGTACATGGCCACCAGAGGGGCAGTATAATATATACATACGTGTAGACATGAAGACGACGGGCACAACTGCTCAGTAAGCTGCAGTGATATTAGTGTTTCGCAGAGGATAAAGAATATATGCTTGTGAGAATTGGTGTGAATATTAAAAACACAACAGCATCGATGCTCGTTTCGTTTTCTCGTCTGTGGCATTTTGTGTTAGCATTAAGAAAGCGGACTTTGGTAAGACAAAGTAATGTGGTTTGTTTAAATCCACAACGTGTAATTCTCTTAGTTTAATGTTGAATTTACTGTAAACTTCGACTAGGAGTGGCAATAAACCAAACTGTTGCTTTTTGTGAAGTTCTCTCGGTACATTTTGCATAACTCAATTTGATACTCACTACTCAAGATTTAATAAAAAATGGTTGTGAAATAGCGCGTATCTTTTTTAATTTAAAAAAAAGTCAGAATTTCGAGAAGTTGTGCTCTGTCATAATCATTCCACATTACATTTTGTTGGACAAAGCATTTTGTCTGAATCTGTTGTTAATGCTCCCTGGTTCATGTCCTTCCATTGACACTGCTGTCCATTTCTTTTTCTGCCTTTTAAGCCTCCAAGATCTTCATCAATCAGTCAAGATCTCAACAGCAATTAACTTGAATTCTCTCTATTTACATCATTTTTTTTTTTTTATGTCATGTCATCATCCGCAAATGTTGAAAACAGTAACGAGCCTATTTGGAAAAAAAGAAGAAAAAAAAGGAGTAGAAAGTACAGGTGCTCGTTTTCAAATGTCAGGAGTAAAAGTCAAAAGTCGTCAGAAAAATACTACTTATATGCAGTAACGTATTTGTACCACTGCTAATGAATGAATCCAGTGTGTTTGCTGATAGAGAGCTTCACCTGTTAACAGGCGGGGTCCACAACGGCGAGTACGTGTCGTGGCTGTACTGCTACGACCCCGTGATGGACGTGTGGGCTCGCAAGCAGGACATGAACACAAAGCGCGCCATTCACACGCTGGCCGGGATGAACGACCGCCTTTACGCCATCGGGGGAAACCATTTGAAAGGTAGGCGCCGGAGCGTGTCTGGAAACTATCAAAAGATTGATTGATTGTTTTTTTTTTTTTTTTTTTTTTTTTTGTCCGTGATCGTGAGCAGGTGACCGTTTCGAACCCTAATGTGAAACCTTAACCCTTTTATACCTCTACCCATGAAACCACTCATTTGAAACCCTATCCCCATCTTAAAACCCTTATTTGACACCCTAACCCTGGATTGAAACCCCAATTTCAAACCCCTCACAGTGGACTGAAAGCCTAACCATGATTTGAAACACCAAGCCTGTCTTGAAACCCTAATTTCAAACCCAACACTCTGCTTCAAGACTGAATATCAAACCCTAACGCATGTTTGAAACTCAACGTCTGTCTTAAAACCTTCATTTGAAGCTTCAACAGCAGCCGATGACATTTGTTGTTCAAGGCCATTCAAACAAGTAACTTTGTGGTGATTTAGCAACATGCGAAGTCCAACTAAGAATAAGAGGAAACACTTCATTCTCTGTCCCCCGCTCACAGGTTTCTCTCATTTAGACGTCATGTTAGTGGAGTGTTACGACCCCAAGGCGGACCAGTGGAACATTCTGCAGACGCCCATCCTGGAGGGGCGCAGCGGGCCGGGCTGCACCGTCCTCGACGACAGCATCTTCCTCGTGGGCGGCTACAGCTGGAGCATGGTACTGATTTATGATAGATACAGCGGACCCCTGCATATTTGCGGTTCGACACCCGCAGATTCACATATTTGCAGATTTGTTTGCACATTTTTCATTTATTTTTTCCCCCCTCAATGCAATTATAATGGAGCATTTGGAGCATGTTGACATTTTCAGTCTCAAATTTCAGAATCTCGACTTGGGCCCAAACAATCCTATAATTTTTTAAAAATGTCTGACTTCTTGGGCTTCTTAAATTTGTCAATCGAGGCTGCTTCATCTTTGGGAATAAGCAAAAAAGCAAAACGTGCAGATTTAATCCTATAATGCTCGTTGAACTAAGATGAAGATATTTCTGTGCAAAAATAAGACATCTATCTTAGAAAAAAAGATTCTGCTTGATTTTCATGACATTACGAGTTTGTACTTAACAATGTCAAAGTTGACTTTTTAATCATTAAAAATACAACTATATTAAAATTGCAACTTTTTTCTAGAAAAAAAATCTTTATCTTTAAAAAATAAACCACGGTATATTAAGAATCTCACTTTTTTTTTAAAAAAAAAAAACGTTTTTTGAATGGAATAATATGACTTTAAGAAATACAAATAAAAACAATAACACGCCATTTTTATCTAAAAACAATCCTTAATTTTTTTTAAGATTGAGATTTGCTTGAATGTATGCATTTGACTTTTTTCCAGTAAGAATTCCCCCTCTTTCCCCCAGGGGGCGTATAAATCATCAACCATCTGCTACAGCCCGGAGAAGGCCACATGGACAGAGTTGGAAGGCGAGGTGGCGGAACCTTTGGCGGGCCCGGCTTGTTCCACAGTCATCCTGCCCGCCTGCCTCCCCTTCAACAAATGACAACTAATCCAGCCCATGGGCGGCAACCTCAGCGATGATTGGGGGGAGTAACGTCCGTCCGTTTGTAAGCAGGCAGCAATTTTACCACCGATCTCCCGCTTCTGCTCAGTGATGTGGGGGTGTATGCATTATTTTTGTACAAGTTTGATCGGAGCACTTTGGGTATTCCCCTCTGAAGGTGTAAAGAGAAAGGAAGGAAAGCGATGTGTAAATCATGTATTTAAACTGGTCACGTTCATATGAGCTCTGATTTATTGACACTGTCAGTGGGTGTTTTCTTCTTCTACTCTATAGCACGCATTTGCTCAATGCTAGCTTTCAGGTCCATCGTATATCTGGTACACATCAATTCGAACACGGGCACTGAGAGAAAGAAACAGAGATTATTCCCACTGGATGTTGGCACTCAACCAGCACTGGGTGAGTTATTATTTATGTATAAATAGTCACCATGGCTCACTATGTTAACGCCTGGTCACCTGCACATACTTTCTTTTTCTTTTCTTTTTTTTTAAATCATGTTTCTGCCACCAAAATGAGAGCATTTGTTCTACTTTTCAAAGTACACTAAAAAAAAAAAAAAAAAAAAAAAAACATGATGACTTCAAAATGTGCAGCCCAAGTTGCGTCAATTCCAAACATTTCTAACCTATCGGTTCATTTAATGAAAAATCTCAATCGTGACACGCTAATTATTATTCATGATCAATGTAATGAATGACATATCGATGGTACAATCAAAGTGTAATTGCTCGCCAATGTACTGGAAGCATGTTTGGGTAATTGAGTGGCAACTAAAAATGAACACGCCAACTACAGGAGTATTATGGTATACTACAATCTTCCATATATGAGTATGAAGGAGTATTCGGGCAACACGGAAAAGAAAAAAATTATTCGAAGCTACGAAAACGAAGTGGTAATCTTATGAGGAAAAAAGTTGTTGGGAAAAAATGGCAAATATGTTTGTTTTTTCGAGGAAAACATTTTATATTTTAAAAAAGGCGCAATGTTATGAGAATACCTTTTACGAGGGGAAGTGAAGGAAAGTTGTTTGTTTCTTTTTCTTTATTTGTTCAAATGCCACTTGTTTCTTGTTCAAGTTCGACTTGAATCACATAATATTATGACTAACAATTAGATTTTTTTTTCCCAACAGTCTTTTTAGCAAAGGAAATGATCTTAGACTTTCAAGGTGACAACTTTTTTTCTTGAAAATATAATTTTTCTCTAGAAAATATCTCAGAACAAGATAAGTGATTGTCAGGCATAAATAGTTTTTTTTGTGACTTTTTTTCCTCACAAGATTATGACTTTTTCTTGAATGAATAAAAACAAATTCTACTACGATTACAATTTTTTTTCCCCCAGTGTGGGCCTAATACTCCTTTATTTATAAGCATACAGCGGACCTTAATGCACTAATAGTGAGCCTGTGAGTTCACTGTAATAATGTAAATGAATTATTGTGTTGTGTTAAACTTAAAAAAAAAAAAAAAAAAAAAAAAAAACTCTTTCAGTACAAATGAGTCCAGTCTTGTCTATGTTATTGAGTTTAGAAAAAAAAAAAAAAAAAAAGTTGATTCTAAATGTTGAATCCTGTAAAGGTTTGTTGATTTCATTCTTGTACATAATCGCTTGCTGCAGTGAAACATTTTTGGATTTATTCTCAAATCCTGTTTATGTCCTTTGCATTTTAGAATATGGAAATAAACTGACACTTGATGACTAAAAACTCTATCCATCTTTTTTTAATTTCTTTTCAATAAATTGTGCTTGTCCCCGTTAGAGATGACGGTGAACTGGAGCCTTTGGGCGAGCGAAGTTGGGTAAACTCCGGACTTGTTGCCAGCCAATCACGGGGCACATGTAGACAAAGTAGCATCCTATGTTTTTAATGAATCTATCAAATTAATGAGTAAACTCGTGAAACAAATGAACTTTTCTCTCTATTCTCATTCATTGAGAGGCACAGCAAGGTCTAAATGCTCGCGTAAGGGTGGAGCTATGACACACCGCTGTGCTCTGATTGGTCGAGTAACCTACAAAGGTATGTGTATGGGCAGCACTGTTCGAAGCTTTATGTTCAATTGTGAGCTGTTCTAAAGTGTTTAATCATTGTGTGCAAGGCAGGCAGAAGGCTGCGGTCCCAATGCTAAACACCTCTTCATCTCCTTGGGGAATAACTGCAGTGAATACAGGTGACATTTTAATTAACCATGTGGTCAATTATAGCACTTTTTTTTTTTTTAGTCACAGGAAAGGGATGAGAGCTTGCTGGTTCTCTTGTGGTCAAGGTGCGATAATAACTAAGATTGCTGTGACTTGAAGGTCATGAATACTTTTTTATATTTTTTAAAAATGCGCAATATTATGAGAATGCATTTTACGAGGGGAAGTGAAGGAAAGTTTGGAGTTCACGAGTGAGGGAAGAATGGAACGGGAGATCGACAGGCGGATCGGTGCAGCGTCTGCAGTGATGCGGACTTTGTATCGGTCCGTTGTGGTAAAGAAGGAGCTAAGCCGAAAGGCGACGCTCTCGATTTACCGGTCGCTCTACGTTCCTACCCTCACCTACGGTCACGAGCTGTGGGTCGTGACCGAAAGAAGAACGAGATCCCGGACACAGGCGGCCGAAATGAGTTTCCTTCGCAGGGTGTCCGGGCTCTCCCTTAGAGATAGGGTGAGGAGCTCGGTCATCCGGGAGGATCTCAGAGTAGAGTTGCTGCTCCTCCACATCGAGAGGAGCCAGATGAGGCGGCCGGGGCATCTAATTCGGATGCCTGCCGGACGCCTCCCTGGTGAGGTGTTCCGGGCACGTCCCACCGGGAGGAGAACCCGGGGACGACCCAGGACACGCTGGAGAGACTACGTCTCTCGGATGGCCTGGGAACGCCTCGGTATCCCCCACGACAGAGCTGGAGGAAGTGTCTGGGGAGAGGGAAGTCTGGGCGCCCCTGCTAAAGCTACTGCCCCCGCGACCCGACCTCAGATAAGCGGTAGAAAATGGATGGATGGATGGATGGATGGGTGGATGCTGTGATGTCCTAACTAATGATAAGGCACTTGATGAGTTACCATTTTTACCGAGCGACAACGTTTTTCATTACCCTTGTGCCATTTTGTGATACAGATGGAGGCATCTATTTGAGGTGAGGTGTTTATTTTTTTCCAAGTGCAAATGCTGTGACGTATTAACTAACGCTAAAACGCCTGATTTAGTTGCTTGATTGATTTGTTTTCCATTTTTACCCGGCGACAACCTTTTTCATTATCCCAGTGTCACTTTGTGATACAGATGGAGGCATCTAGGTGCTTATTTTTTCGAGTCCAATTGCTGTGATGCCTTAACCAGCACTATAGTGCTTGATTTATTTATCGAGCGGCTTTGCTCGGGAACAAAATTCCTCATCATCCTCCTGCCATTTTTGTAACATACAAGAAGCCATCTATTTGAAGGGAGGCGTTTATTTTTGCAAGTTTGGTTGAAGCAGCCGACGATTAATTGAGACACAATCCATAGAGAAGAAGCTCAAGTATGTGGCTCTAGTCCACCATCTGGTGGTGAGTGTATGAGTTAGACACACACACACACACACACACACACACACACACACACATATAGACGCACACACACACACGCACTTAGTCTTCAATGAACCTGTTGCACTGAGCTGATCTGTAGTCAGATCTTCTTTGAACGGTCACTATGCAACGGAGAGCAATTATTGACATTGTTTCTAGTTTGCAGAAGTAGAGAAGCCCACAAAGTGACTCATAGCACGGCAGCCGGCCAAGTGGGATGGGGTGCGGATGGGGGTGGCAAAGGAGGGGACGAGGGGGCGGTTGGCTTGTCGGGGGTGGTGGGCTCGCTTTCTTTCCACGCTTCGCTCGTGTTTACGCTCCTGCGCGTTGGGAAGGAAGGAAGGAACGCTGCTCCCTGGCTGCCAGCCACCCCTCGGGTATTTTTAGCCCCCCATCGGCAGGAACCATCACTCAAGGAATCCGCGCGAAAAGCATCCTCCTCTTCATCATCATCACCACCATCCTCCTCATCCGTGATCCCAACTTGTGTGGAGCAGGCAGGGAGGGTCTGCATGGGGGATGCAACCTGAGCTGGACTCCGTGAAGGAAAAAGAGGGTCTTATGGAGGTAAAAGTGGTTCACTGTTGTCTGATTCATGCATGAATGTCATATTTGTTTCATACGATTTTCACCATTCTTAAGGAATGTTCACCTGGTCCAATTGAACCCAGCAGGCAGCTCTTGTTCATTGTGTGTGCGTGAGTGTGCATTGTGAGCCCTGGGGACTGTTTAAAGCGAAAATGGACCAGCAACTCCAATCTCCATTTCAACCAATATATATTGGATATATATTTATTTGGAGCAGTCATTATTTTGTAACTGATCAATTCCACAAGATCACTAATCAGTGTTATTTTTTTTTTTTGTATTAGTAATGAACCCACATGGCATACCTGATCAAACATATTTCATTTTATCATCAACCGTGTGGGTTGCATGTTCAACCATTTTTGTTTATTTTATCAGTAAATTAGGTTTCATCAAATTGCAAACATTTTATTTTATTATGATGAAGGTGCTTTTCATGTTAAAATATTTTATTTGATCATTCATTACAGCTAGTAAATGTTATTTTATTTAACTTTTAAAAATTGCATTTCATTTTATTTGTAACTCGGGTGACAAAAATGAATTTTATGAGCATATTTTATTTTATTATCAACCTATTTTATCATCAATGCAGTTGACAAATATAGTTATTTGATTTGATTACATTTCTATTTTTATTGTATTTTATTTGTGTACCAGGTGGCATCCGCTTATAACTATTTTAATTGAATGGTACTTTATTATATTTGTTATTATTTGATTACTAGCCCTTATGGCATTTTTGAAAATGTTATTTCATTTTATTAAATGTTTAAACTATTTATTTTATTAGTAAACCAGATGGCATTGTGCTGAAAACATTTAGTTTATTATTAACGCCGCCGGCAAATATTTTAAATTGATTTTATTAAATTAAAATAAACAGGGAAGAAAAACTAACAGGCAGCATGTCGTGCTAGTGGTTAGCACATCTGCCTTGCAATCAAGAGTTCGTGGTTCGAGCCTCTGCTCTGGCCAATTGCGTCTTCTCCCCACAATTGCGTGGGTTTTCTTCGGATTCCTCGCTCGTTTATAAAAACAAAAAGCGTGCTAGTTCATTGAAGACCAAATTGTCCACACGTGAATGTGAGTGGGAGTGGCAGAAGATGGAAGGCTGGAGAGGAAAGCCGGTGGCCCACATACAGTAAACCCCGAACCTCAGAACTGTGAGACAGATGTGCTAACCAATCGTCCACCGGGCCACCTTTTAATGTTCAATTCATTTGATTTTATTCGTGAAGCAGGCAGCAATGGCGCGCAAGCATTTAATTTGATTGGACTCGATTGGTGAAGCAGACGCTTGCGCGGAGCTGCGACTTTTTCATTCCTTGTTGGGTTTTCTTGCGCTTTCTGCGCTCCACTCCAAACGTTTGACGTTTGACGAGTGGGTCACGGTTGTGCCTTGGCCTCTCCCGCCCTCGTCATCCTCATCATCCTCCTTTCAGCCGCCACGCGGTTGTTGTTTGCGCTGTTTTTCGTGACCACGTCTATGGACTCTTGTCATTCTTAACTCTGGTAAAAGTGTAAAAAGAAATTAGGATTCCCCCTTGGCAAGCAGGGGCAGGCGAGTCTCTTCACATGAAGTCTAAAACTACATTTTGGCAGCGCATTCTGTTCTTCTGTTATTATTTTTACTATTGTCGACTGATTGTACTGAGCAGCCGGTAGAGAGACTTGTGCCCTGCTTTCGTACATCGCAATAAGTGCCATGTCCTCTTCTATGGTTATCGCCACAACTACCTTCTTGGTCAGAGAGTGCATCAGGAACACAGTAGATTCCATTTCTTATCCTATGGTTATCATCACAAGTTACATTGCATTCCGTTATATATATTTTTAAATGTATGCATTATGTTTGTAATAACTGTTTATTTTGTTTTTTTCAATTATTTACAATTAATTAATGAACCAATTATTGATTTTATAGTTGTTTTTATTTCATGACAAACGGATTTTTTAAAATTTATTAAATAAAACATTGTTAAATGTATATGACATTTAAATAAAAAGGTTTTCATTTATTCTTTCAAATAAATCAACCAATGATTTAATAATAAGACATGAATAAAACATATTTAAACTATGAATATATTTTTATTTATTTAACCAATTTTAGGAAAATTAGGAAACGAATGCAACAAATATTACAGGCCTCCTGAAAATGTATTTGCTGTATATGTTTTCATTTGATTAAAACATTTTTTTTCTATTTACCTCAGCTTCCAATGACCCTGATCATTTGAAAAAAATATTTATTTCTTCCTAAAAATTGGTTTGTTCACATATGTTGGTTTTGTTTGTTAGATAAAATAAAGTAAAATATTTTTATGTAATTAAATAATTGGTTCATTCATTTATTGTAAATAATACAATAAAAATATAGAATAAACCATTTTACATGTTTGACATTTTTTATATTTATTTGATTAAAATATTGGATAATTGTTATAATCAAATAAAGGGTACATTTTACAATAAAAAATTAAACTGAATTATTATTATACATGTTTACAGACACATTTTAATTTCAATCTGATCTACAAATGACATGGCCTCTCTGTACCTTTTTAAAAATGTAAAAAAATCGAATGCGAGTACAAAAGGTTCCACCTCTGCTCGATATGTTCTTCTGTATTCGTCTGTACCCCTCAGGCCCAAATGGCTAATATGTCGTCCTGTTTTGTTCTGCCTCTTTGTCGGTGCCCAGGCATCTCTATATGGTCGACCGTTGCCGGCGTAGAGATGTTCAGTAGTTCCGATCAGTTCCTGTCGCCCTCCCTCACGCCCACCTTCCACTCGCCGCCCATGCGCGGTCCCGGCGGGCAGCAGCGCGTCCACTCGTCCCTGTCCCTCCCCGAACCCGAGCCCTGGAGGAAGCCCCTCCCGGCCGCCCGGCCCGGCCTGGCGCAGGGCGTCCGTTCCTGCTCCCTGCAGGTGCCCCGCAGCGAGTTCCTGGAGCTCCCGGCTCGGGCGGCCAGCTTCGACCTTCCGCGCGGGGGAGCCGACGATTCCGACCGCGGTTCGGGGTCCCCCAGCCCGCACGCCGTTCTCCGGCGCCGCGGGGGTCTCGTGGAGCAGAAGGACATCATCATGGCTCACCAGGCTCACAAGATGCAGAGCACGCCGCAAGCTCGCAGGAAGGAGTGGGAGTAAGTTGTTCTGAACTCCTGTTTCCATACCACTGTCGTATTCAGCAGATTGATAATGCCCTGATGAGTTTTGCAAGTGTAAAAAGAAGCTTTTAATAGTCCACAAATAACAACAATAAAACGGGTACTCGACGTCCATTTGCTTTGTTGTGTTCTTGTAATACACAAATAATATAGTCCAAATGTTTAACAATAAATTATTAGGGCCATTGGAAAAGGCAAGGTACACCCCGAAGCAGTCAATCACAGGCCAAAAAAGCCCACTTCCACTCACGTTCACATCTTCGGACCATTTAGAGTGTTCAATGAAGCTCACGTGTATGTTTTTGGAATGTGGCAAGACGCCGGCGTACCCAGAGAAAACCCACGTAAGCACAGTGAGAACACGCGTACTCGTGGCCTCGCACCTGTGAGGCGGACGTGCTAACCACGAGCTCACGGTCCCGACTTTCTTGGCGTTGGCAGTACAATTTGTTTCTAAATGAATCACTGCATGGGTGGATGCACCCCCGTTTCCAGCTCCCCCAAAAGGTGAGCTTAAATGTTCAGCGCCTTAAATAGCCTGCACCTGCTTCTGTTCAGTTGAGTTGTGACAATGACTGATTTCAAGTGTACCTTGGATTTTTAACTATGCAATTTACCCTCTACCTTGAAATGAGGCCGGTATCGGCCCGATGCCGACACCTGGTATCGGTGTTAGGCAACCTACGGACCGTGGGCCACATGTGGCCCATGAACGCATTTGATGCAATTGTAAAAAAACACACAAAACCTCAGCGGAACTGCGGTAAAAGAAAAAGCTATTTAACCCACATATTTGCATGGAATATTTGGGTTGCTAAAATATTACCCAACATGGTAGTCCTCGACTGATTTAATTGTTGAGCCTTTTGGCTCGCCAACATTTTTTTTTAACATTCTCTCACAAATTTTTGCATGAGTAAAATGGAAAATTCTATTCGGGATGAGGTGTTTATTTGATCATGTGATAAATAATAATAATAAAAACAAACTTGCTTCGTTACTGCATTGCATATTTGTTCACCAAAAAGTATAGCGTGTGGAGGACTTAATACTGTACAACATACTATTACATACAGTAATATCATAATATATTTTAAAAAGGGAAAAGATGAAAACGTTGCCATCACAGCCATACAGTAGAAGTGTTGTCAATGAGTGAGTCACCTTGAAAGGAAGTACATATGCTGGATTCTTTCTGTTTTGGTGCTGCCTGTATGTATAGATATATATATTACTGTTTAAGGGTTCTGCAGGAAAGCAATGAGTCATCCAGTCATCTCCGACTGATTCCAACTCAGCGTTTGGCTATTTGTGTGCGTGTGTTTGTGCGCGCTGATCTGAGGGTGCCGTGATGAGCCGCTTGCCAACACTTGAGCGTGGAGTGGCTCTCCATCAAGCGTAACACCCACACCCCAATCCCCCCCCCCCCCACACACACACACACACTTCCTCCCACCTCCTTCCTCTATTTCCTCCCAACACCCACGCCATCCACTGCAACAATTAGCAGATCATTGTTTAGTTGAAAGCCTCAGTTATTATTATAGGACATAACACATTGGGAATGTGAAAGGGTGCGCCAGGCTGTGCCACTCGTTTTTTTTATTTGTATTTTTTCTTTCTTTATTTTGCTTTTAAGCACCAGGTGTATTGCAGTTATTTGTCCATTAGGGGATGCTAGGGATTCAAGACAGCATCGGATGCATTTGGGATTGACAAGTTTCAAGTGAATCGGCTACACTTGGCCTTTGGAAAATGACAGGAACATTCTAGAAATGGTCTGACATTTTTGTGAAACTTGGGGAAAATATTCAGTTCGCTGCATTCCACACAAATGGATGTAAATTAAGTGATTTAATTGGACAATGTTGGCCTTTTTGTGATTTGTTTTATTTTATTTTTATTTTTGTATTATTTTTTTTAATTATCATTTTTCTGTATATTTTTTAAAATTATTATTTATGTATATGTTAGATTGCAGTGTGACGGCAATCAAAATGATATTCAATCGTATTTAAGAAACCAAAAATTACAGCTGCTGTACAAAGACAAAAAAAGAGACTTCAACTGATTAAAAATCATTACAAATATTATTTTTGTGTTGACAAACAGCACATATACATTTTTATATATATATTAGTTATATGAATTTTATTATTTATTTAAAAATAACTTTAAAATCATCTCTTAAGGTTCATCAGTAACATTGTTCTCCAATTTTGTTGTTGTTAAGTTATTTTATAATTTTCCTACTTTTTAATTCTTTAAAAGATAATAAGAAATGATAAATAATTTCCTAAATCAGGTTAATTCTTTTGATTAAATACAAAAGTAATAATAAAAAATGTAATCTTTTTTTGTTGCATACATGTAATTTATCTCAAAATGGATAGACTTGTTTTATTAATTATTTTGTATTTATAATTTTATTACTTTTAATATATTTTATTACATATCCAACAGATGAAAGTATGCATGTTTTCCAACCCGAACTCCAACTTTCGTTAGACATTTATAGATAATTTGAACTCCCCTATCAATGAACGTTAAGCATCCGGTTCCACTGCATAGTTAGTCATACATTTAAAGTGGCACTCATTGGTCCAAACAGTACAAACGCATATCCGTTGCTAGGGAACAAGTCAAAGGAAAGAATATAAAAAAAATTAAAATAAAATACTGAAACCACTTGACTCAATGTTGGCTGAAAGCCTACGTACAATTATATAAATGCACAAATGCCTAAGTATGGCCACCTTACAGCTTACGTGAAAACAAACTTCCAGTGGTTTACAGGAAGTTGCATCACATCTCCCCTCTATACTAATCCCTATACTGTAGGTTTTCTCATTTTACTAGCACAGGCATATACAGTATGTATTGACAAAAGTATTGCGACACCAAGACCACTAACAATCCTTTACATTTTCTCAGCATAGCAACGGAAGGGAATCCTGTGCTTTCTCTAGATGGAACCTAGTGGCAGCAAATACAAAGAGAAAATCAGCAGCCCTAAAATTGAACCCTGCAGAACGCCAAAAGACAGCAGATCAGAGCCGGACTCTGAACTACCAAGGCTACCAACCAACTAGTTTTGTAAAGCTGTAGACAACTGCCAGGCATATTTTGGATTTTATGAGGCATTCTGATTGGATAAAAGTGGGAATATATATATATATATATATATATATATATCCATCCATCCATCCATTCATTTTCTGAGCCGCTTCTCCTCACTCGGGTCGCGGGCGTGCTGGAGCCTATCCCAGCTGTCATTGGGCAGGAGGCGGGGCACACCCCGAACTGGTTGCCAGCCAATCGCAGAGCACAAACAAATCGAACAACCATTCGCACTCACATTCACACCTACGGGCAATAGGTTCATATTTTATAACCAGAAAAAAAATGTGAACAAGCAATGAATAAATGGGGAACTAGACCAAAACCTTGATTTATTATCTAGTAATATGTAGATGTATTTCACCATAGTGTACCGCACCAGTCATCATTTTGATTTTGTCATGCATTCTGATTGGAAAAAGATTGGTAGTAAGGAGCACCAAGTGTAGTTTGTCATGTGGAAAAAAGTAATCATTTAATCAAAAATTGAACAAAGAAAAAATTATGTATATTTTGTATTTTCTACATTTAATTAAAGGACAGACAACCACAATATAACGAACTAGGTATCGCTGAGATTCTTCAGATTCCTCCTTTTGTCCATATTGTGTAGTTTCCACTAGGCAGAAACGCAAACTACAGTAAAACTCTAAGCCACATTGAGCCACTCACACTATCGCCGCACTTCAGTGTGTGTGTGTGTGTGTGTGTGTGTGTCCGTGTGTGTATGTGTGAGTGCGTGTGCGCGTGTGCGCGTGTGTGTGTGAGTGTAGCATGCGTGAATGCGTGTGTGTGCGTGCGTGCGGGCGTGTGTGGCGAAAAGCAGATTTCTGTTGGAAGAGCCATTGTGAAAGATGTCTTTTGTTGGCAGAAATAAAAAGAACGGGAACGGGAATTGAAGCGAGCCTGGTGGTCGCTATGGAAACAGCAGACAGTTGGAGACAGTGGAGATCGATAGAGAGCGAGAAAAACAAGAAATGAAATAGAAAGAGAGATGCTGGTTGCAGGATTGGAAAAACATTTCGGGAGATGATGTATATGTCTTATGTAAGAGTGCAAGTGAATGGAATGCTAATGCTAACGTAGCATCAGGTGCATTCAAGTGCATGATTTTGTCATGTTACACATCTTTTTCTTTTTTTAAATTAAATAAGAATGCAGCTCACTTAGGAACTTAAGCATATATATATATATTTTTAAATTTAAGAACTAATGAACAAAATTATATATAATAAAAATAATACAATAAATGTTTAAAGAAATTATTATTATAGTACATTTCCAAAATTAAAATGGAGACACAGTACATGCTTTTCATTCAACGGTAATGACTTTAATTTTTTTTTTTTTTTTAAATTGAAGCATTATGCTCACTGAGGAAATGTATCATATATTATTCTAACATACTTCTCTGCCACTCCAGACGTCCGCATGCAGTACCACAGTTCCTCTCTGGGTACTCTGTCATAGGCTTTCTCGAGATCTACAAAGACACAATGTAGCTCCTTCTGACCTTCTCTGTACTTTTCCATCAACATCCTCAAGGCAAATAATGCATATGTGGTACTCTTTCTAGGCATGAAACCATACTGTTGCTCGCAAATACTCACTTCTGTCCTGAGTCTAGCCTCCACCACTCTTTCCCATAACGTCATTGTGTGGCTCATCAACTTTATTCCTCTATAGTTCCCACAGCTCTGCACATCGCCCTTGTTCTTACAAATGTTCTTACACCAGTACACTTTTCCTCCATTCCTCAGGCATCTTCTCACACACTAGAATTCTATTGAACAAGCTGGTCAAAAACTCCACAGCCACCTCTCCTAGATGCTTCCATACCTCCACAGGAATGTCATCAGGACCACCTGCCTTTCCATTTTTCATCCTCTTTAATGCCTTTCTAACTTCCCCCTTACTAATCATCGCCACTTCCTGGTCCACCACACTTGCCTCTTCTACTCTCCCTTGTCTCTCATTTTCCTCATTCATCAACTCCTCGAAGTATTCTTTCCATCTATCTGGCACACTACTGGCACCAGTCAACATATTTCCATCTCTATCCTTAATCACCCTAACCTGCTGCACATCCTTCCCATCTCTATCCCTCTGTCTGGCCAACCTGTATAGATCCTTTTCTCCTTCTTTAGTGTCCAACCTGGCATACATGTCATCATCTGCCTCTTGTTTGGCCTTTGCCACCTCTACCTTTGCCCTATGTCGCATTTCAATGTATTCCTTCCGCCTCTCCTTGGTCCTCTCAGTGTCCCACTTCTTCTTAGCTAACCTTTTTCCTTGTATGATTTCCTTTACTGTGAGGTTCCACCACCAAGTCACGACTCTCTCTCTGTCTGTGATGCTCAGAACTACTTCGTCTTGCTCCTTCCAGAATTTCTCTTTCACCTCTAGGTCACATGCTACCTGTGGGACATAGCCACTAATCACATTATACATAACAGCCTCAATTTCAAGTTTCAGCCTCATCACTCGAACTGATACTCTTTTCACCTCCGAGACATTCTTAGCCAACTCTTCTTTTAAAATAACCCCGACTCCATTTCTCTTCCCATCTCCACCATGGTAAAATAATTTAAACCCTGCCCCTAAACTTCTAGCCTTACTGCCTTTCCACCTGGTCTCCTGGACCAGATGGTCTCTCATAGTCCCAACATTCAAAGTCCCCACATTCAGTTCAAGGCTCTGTGCTTTCCTCTTCTCTTTCTGCTGAAGAACCCTCTTTCCACCTCTTCGTCTTCCTCGATTTTAATTTTTTTAAATTATTATTGATTTTAAAAAAATCAAGAGAAACGATTTTGCGTTGGACATTGACTGATGATATGATGTAAACTGTTTGATTTAAGAAAATGAAGCTCGACTTCCTCATAGATTTAGATTTTGCTTTTCATTGGACAGAGATGATATGTGACTTTGTTATGTCACATGGGGTGCAACTATGTATTCTATATGGGTTTTGTTCATTTAAAAAAAAAAAATACAGCTCTCTTTCAACTTAATCTCAGGCTTTATTTGTATTTTTTTGACTCCCTTGCAGATTTGTGCTTGTTTGCCAAGCGTACGCTTGTGAGCGTCTCTTGGCTGCCGCCACAATCCCCCGTCTGAGCCCTCAAACGCCGCCGCCCATCTGCACACCTTTTGAGAAGACTTTATTTAGCGTATTCGCTTTTTGAAACCCTGTTTACGTATAAATAATGTCATTTTTAGGAAAGAATGTGAAGACGGAGGCGCAGCAGATGGAGCCAGCGGCGGCCTAATGAGGTCTCACTTGTGGCACGCAAGGAAAACACTTGTCATTTTTTTCCTCTGTTCCAAAAAAAAAAAAAAAAAAAAAAAAGGAGCAGATCTATTTCACGCTCTATTTTTACGCCTGACTTTTGCTTCAATATTAGCACAACGGCCTACTTTTCAAATATTGCTGTAGTACAAGCCGGTCTCCATTGAGCTTGCTTACTATTATAAACGATCTGTTTTTGTTGACATTCACCGGGGTGGGCAGCATACGGCTTGTGGACCGTATGTCCGACGGCCCAGGAGAACATTGGACGCGGTCCGCCGTGCGATTAAAACGTCACGTGAAACTTTGGATGAAATTAATTTGGACCCCAGGTTGAAAAAGCGTAGCGTGGAGAGTATATTGCCAACTTCTTCTCAAATATATACTCTTCTTCTTTCTTCTCCCCCTGTTTCCTCTCTTTGTATTATTATTATTATTTCTACAGCAGCCAGAGCAGTCTGTTTCTTTCTTGACAATCTCACCATGTTGTTTGTGGTTATTTTTGTGTTTGTTTACAGTAGTAGGCAATATGTGGCGCCTCAGTATGTTGTTTCTTGATGACAACAACACAGGTTTCAGTTTTTCCATTGCAGCGAGTTGGTATGTGTGTTGCCAGGTGTGCGGGGGCACGTGACCAACTGTAATTGTTTTTGCCATCGCCCAGTTCGGTCGCTCAGTGAGCAGCCTGAAATAAATACTGGACATTTCAATTCAGGTCTTACTATACTACTTACTGTATACTACTACTCTTACTACAACTGCAAGCACTACTTCTACTTCAACAAGTACGACTACTCTTACTACACCTAAAAGTACTCTTACTACTTCTGCTCATATTACCACGCTTACTGCTACTACTCGGACTACTTAAATGACGACTACTGCTACTCTTACAAATACAACTCCTTGAACTACTAGTGCAAAGCATGTGCAGTATCGGCAAGTATTAAAGCGAAACAAAACAGAAGAACAACAAAAATGTCAAGTATTGCATGTTTCTCATTGGCATTGACGGTTGTTTAAATGTGTAAAAAGAATGCAGCAGTGTTGCTGTGGTAACCAAGTGGACGCCCCTCAACTGGTCCTCCTCCACTGAGCAGAAGGTGGTGTGCAAGTGTGCGTGCCTTCATGCGGTGGGAGGGCTCCTGACTGCCAGTGTGCTGTGCTGCCTGACCACTTGTGCAGCAGGTGATCCTCACCCTCCTCCTCCTCCTCCTCCTCCTCCTCCTCCTTCTCACCCTCCTCCTCCGCCATTGTTGGATGTGTGCGCGCCATGGAGCCACTCACTCACTTTCGGCGTTCCGTTTGGCTGTGATGCGCAAAGTTTCCAAGGACTTGCCGCGGATTTTTACGCGCACATCTTGATGCTAAAAGTTGTTTTGGGCGCAATTCACAGGCGGGACATGAAATGGAGTGATCGGCGGCATTTGTTCTCTTTTCAACTCTGTTGCTAGAATGGCTCGCTTCGGAGACGAGTCCGCCCCGAGCACCGTGGACTCTGGGGACGGAGACGCGGAGCGCGGCGGCGGCGGCGGCCCCGGCGGCGACGCGCAGGACTGCGGGGCTTCGGCGGCGGCTGGAGGAGGAGGTGCCGACGGATCGGGCGCGATGACGGCGTCCATGAAGCAAGCCAAGGCGCAGCGGGCCCGGACCATGGCTCTGTACAACCCGGTGCCGCACCGGCAGAACTGCCTGACGGTCAACAGGTCGCTGTTCATCTTCGCGGAGGACAACATCATCAGGAAGTACGCACGCCGAATCATCGAGTGGCCATATCCTTACTGAGGATTTGTGACGCGTCTGTTCAGCACCACAGACAGCTCCTCGCTCTTGTAAATACAACAACACAACATTTACTACTTTTGTCTGCTTTCAGCTGAGATCTTTTGCATGTATAAGTCATCTAACTTGACATCTAAAGCATCTCTGTTTGTTCTGTGCCGACAAATGAAGGCTACAAAATATCAATCAGGTGTTGATATGGTTCATATGTTTATTTATATATATTTTTTAAATTCCAATTCAATGGTGTACACCCAAATGAAAGTTGGTCATAAACACAAATCGAAACTTCCCTGCTTGCGTTCAATGTCACATATGAACAAAAGCATTGGGAGTTTTAAAATATATATATAATATATATATATATATATATATATAAAAGATGTAGCAGGGGCCTTAGACGAGGTGGAGGGAATTATGACCAGGTCAAAATAGCAGTCAGTGTTAGCACAAAACCCTCAGGCTTCAGCTAGAAGGTTGTCAGGAAAACCTGTTAGAACAGCTGAACTTTATATGGGCTTTCCAAGAAGTGGTGGCAGATGTGTGCTGACTCCCATTTAACACGAGTTCGAATGTGCTTGGTTAATTCTGAACACAGCCATGTTCCCAGTAATAAGAGGGTGTGCACACTTGTGCAAACACATGATCTCAGTTGTTTATTTTTACTTCCCCTCTTGAAACAACATCAACAAAGTTTCAGTTGAGTTCTACAGGTTATTGCCCTCATTCATTTTGGAATTTTCTTTCAAATGATTTATCTTTTTTCTCATTTTTTTAGAAATATCACAAAAACTGGCATTTGAATGAGGGTGTGTTAGACATTTTATACTCACCGTGTTTTCATTTTATTACATATTTTATTTAATTAATTAATAAATAATAATAATATTTTGTATGCAGACATGAATACATAAATGGTATAATCTAATGAGTTTATGTGTTTTTTATTTTCGAAATACCCTAATTAATATTTGGAAAATTTGGACAATGTTACATGTTCTTAATTTAAATGAATTCATGCCATTAAACTGCAATACTGTCCCCTTTTAGATGAAACTTTTTCAAGTTTACATGTATTTAAAGTTTTAATTCAACAAACCTAAAAGGCAGTCACATCCTGGATACACTTGAGAAAAAAAAACAATAATGTACCCCTTCTTTGACCAGGCATACTTTTTTCTTTTTTTTTTTTTTTTTTACTTTTTATTATTTTACTGTTTTATGAAGATAGCTGGGATAGGCTCCAGCAGCCCGTGACCCTAGTGAGGATAAGCAGTGAAGAAAATGAAAATGATGTCAACCTGCGATTTGAAACCATCTCAAACTTTTACTGAACTGAAAGAGAGAGAAAAGATTCCTGCTGGGTTTTGCATTGTTGTCGTCAACAAATACACATAATCCGACTTTGGAATTGCATTGTCATCAACGAGGCTGTGATTTGCCAACATCCCCTAAAAGTTGAGGCCACTTCACTTTGCTCATGTTGTTGTTGTTGTTTTTTTCTTCTTACAATTTTATCCAATAGGAATGTATGATAACGGCCAACAAGTACACTGTGCTCATCTACTTCACGACTACGCATATGACGCCACGGATTGATGAAGCCTCCCTTTAATTCCCACTGAATCTGATCAATTTATCGAACACTTGAGGGATGAACACACCCACATTTTAGAGAAGGATTAGACGGCAAATTGGATTTTTCCACTTCCTGTTGGTGTCCCAATACTTTTGTCCGTAGTGCCCCCACACTGAATTCAATTTTTGCGTTGTGTACATTCTCCACTGCGTGCTCACCTCAAGGACACAAAGTTAGAGAGTGTGTGTGTGTGTGTGTGTGTGTGTGTGTGTGCGTGTGCGTGTGTGTGTGCTTCTGTGTGTGTGCGTGCGCACGCGCATGCATGTGCGTTGTGATCATTAGAAGCAGCCTGTGGGGGAGGCTCACACAGTGTGGGCACATGTAAGCACAGCTCTGTAGGCCTTGTAGTGCTCTGAGTGGGTGTCGGTTCAAATCCAACTCAGTAGCTCTTCTGCTTCCTTGCGCAGGATGTTTTGTTGTGTGTGTGTCTGTGTGTGTGTGTGTGTGTGTGTTTGATCTCCGTGTAACGGAAGCACAACAATGGTTGTGCTGGTGATGGAGTTCGGAGCCGTGTTCCCTGTCCAAACGACGTACCGGGCTGCGGCTCTTCTCCAAACATCCCCCTCTAGTTTTCAGCCTGCCAGTTGTCCTCTGGTTACCTAACCAGTGTGGGTGAGTGGGGCGAGGGGTTGCGAGTGGTCAAGACTCGCTCCGGGAACTTCAAATCGGCAGAGAGGCGTGTGGGAGGGCTTTGGCAAAATGTCGGCGTATTCAGACCCACGTCTTTGTCCCTGTCTGTCCGGTCCAAGTGCAAAACATTCAGATGAATTCAACGCGATTCTGGGCTGCTTTGCGCGACGCTTCGTCACGTTGCACTTTGCACAGCGAGCGAGCGCGTGCGGCACAAGTTAGTTTGCAGCCTCCCGAGCGGACTATGAGGAGAGTTCTGAATGGAAAGCACTTTGAGCATTAAGGCTAGCTTAAGACCCATGTACGAGTACGCGCTAGTATACTAATTCTGTGCCGCGGTCTTACTAGTATCATTCTTTTCCCACTACTAGTACTACTATTCTTACTGTAAGTACTGCTAAAGTTACTCCTCTTATTATTCCTATTACTACAACAAAAACAACTACTACTATTAATATAACAATAATAATACATTTATTTCCACCTCTACTACTACTACTGCTACTACTGCTATTACTACTATTAGTATGGTAAGCACTTTGAGCGTTTATTTGATATCCTTGATAATAAAGCTCACTAGTAAGACATTTTAGCAAACTAGTAGAATCACTGTCTTACTAGTAACGTTTTTTCCACTGCTGCTCTCCAACCACGTATGACATTTCTACACACTAATTGGACAACTTTATACTAGTAGGACAACTACATGTTACTAGTAAGGCAGAACTGTGCTACCAGTACTACTAGCGACATTATAAGCATCTCCGAGTCAACCTTTAGTGCTTGACTAGTAGAAGGAATTGAGCTGCTAGCAATAACTGGCACTTGTCAAGGAGAGTGCGATAGCGCGAGTGGGTGTTGGTCTCCAGGTCGTCAACCCAGCTGGTCCACTGCGAGGCGCCGACCTCCTGTCGCTGGAGGACGAGACAATATGTATCGAGCTTTTCGTCACCGTCAGCTCCCGCTCGCTCAATGTACGCGTTAGTGTTGAAGACGACCCTTGCCCTGCTCTCTGCATCTGCAGCCGTATGGATGCAACTCGACAGAAAGTACTTCATAGCTCTGGTGGGACATTTACAAGAGTAATACCGGACATTCGTGATATCGAAAATGGACATCGCTACTGGAGAATCGGAATATTGATACTGGACATTCAAAATATCGGTACTAGACATTCGTCATGTCCATTGGCTTTGGACATTTGCAGTATCAGAGAATAATGATACTGGACATTCATAATACTGATATGGATTTTCCATACAGCTACCGGACATTTGCTACATTATTTGCATTATTTGACATTTGCTACATTAATAGCATACATTTGCAATAGTGGTACAGAACATTCATCATGGCGATACTGGACCGTTGCCCTATTGGTACAGAACATTAAGAATCTGCTCCATCAATTCTGTACGTTTGCAGTATCGGTATTGAGCGTTCGCTGTTGTCGTATACAGAACATTCACCATGTCACAAGTGTACGTTTACATTACAGTACTGATGAAAATTAGTGCAAATCCCAAATGTCTGTGTGGAAGTTTTTCGTCCTCCCAGTCAGGTCAAGGTGACTTGGCGGCGCTCCGGGTTCCGCTCGCTCTCTCCCTCCCTCACCTGCTCTCCGTGTTTCACCATGAAAATGACTTTGAAAGACTTGAATGTTGCCATAGCGACAGCAGCCTCACTACAGATTCCCTCCCGTATCACGAAGCACGAAACACGCCTTCATTCATCTTTCATTTAAAACAAAACATCCACCAGGAGATTGTTTTTGTTTCTGCACACAACTGATACAATTGTGAATTTTGAAAGAAGAGAGTTAGTCTATATTGTTAGGAACCGTTAACATGTAAATGATTTTTCAAAGTGTCCCTTTCCTTAACTTTGCGGCCCTTACGCCATTCGAGTACATGATCCTGGCCACCATCACCGCCAACTGTGTGGTGTTGGCTCTGGAGCAGCACCTGCCTGGAGAGGACAAGACCCCCATGGCCAAGAGACTGGTGAGCGCCAATGTGTGCAAAATGTTCTGTGGGACTTGAGAGTCAACTATTTGCTATTTACAACAACTTCAAGTGAATGCTGTGTCGGTCTTTATGGTATAAAGTATAATGTTTTTACAATATTAGGTGAAACCAGCAAACTTGTTACTTAGCGTGGCATGTCAGAAATGATCATTTGGTTCAGCAAATACATAACTGAATGATCCCGGTTGATTAAAGTGCTGCTAGAGGTGATGTACTGATACATTACCTGTATCAGTACATATCCAGTGGATTGCTACAATATGAATGCAGGGCGTTTGCACGATCAGAAAATTTGCAATCTGTGTTTGTAAGGAACATTCCCAATATTGATACCGAACATTTGCTGTACCAATGCTCTATATTGTCAATATTGCGATATCGACATTTTCAATATAGATACAGAAGGATTTCCTTTACCGGTACCAGAGATTTGCAGTATCATTAGAGAACATTCACAATATTGATACTGCAAATTTGATACTGTTAATGGACACGTTCTGTTTCAGTCCTATAAAATTGCAGTATCCTCCTGGAACATTTGCAGTTTTGATACAAAACGTTCACAACATGGCAATTGAATCAATACTAATTCCAGTCGTCACGCAAGTAATGACGACAGCAGTTATTTGGTAAACATAAACAACTATGAACTACGAAGCTGTGTGTTATTGTGTGTTTTGTGGCCCCTTCTACACACACACTTGTAATTGCAGGCCGGTTGGCGTGTTGACACACGTCACCCGCTACATAACACTGTTTTGACTGTGTGACATGTTTATGATCAGGACGACTCGTACACCCCCACTGACCCGTCTTTCATGTGCGCAGGAGAAAACGGAGCCGTACTTCATTGGCATCTTCTGCTTCGAGGCGGGCATCAAGTTATTGGCGCTGGGCTTTGTTTTCCACAAAGGCTCCTACCTGAGGAACGGTTGGAACGTCATGGATTTCATCGTCGTGCTCAGCGGGTGAGTGGCGTCGGTCCGTCTCCTGGGTAACCGGAATGTTTGTTTTGCACAAGGCGAATAATCACAGTCGCCTGCTGCAGCTCAGAGATCCATGTCCTTTTTCTTCATTGTTCTTTGCTGTCTGAATTGTCTGCCCAACTCAGGCCTGTTTGGAATTTCGATCGAGATATTGAACATTTGCATTCTCTATATTGGTCTTTTGCATGATTTGTAATGAGCATTTGAAATCTGGTACTGGACATTTGCAGTATTGTGTGAGTAATTCACAATATTGACACTGGATATTAGTTTCATCATCACTCTTTATTATCACATTGGATATTGACAGTATTGGTAGTGGAAATTTTCATTCTTACTACAGGTAGCGCATTAGACATTTACATTATCTACACTGGACATGCGCTGTATCACAACTGGACATTTACGGTATCAGTACTGCACATGATATCCCATTACCACATTGGATATTTGCAAAATTGGTACTGAACATTTGCAGTACAAATTGGATATTTGTAGTATCACTAATGGATATTTCCAGTATCTCATTGGCTATTTACAGTATCTGTAATAAACATTTGTGGTATCACTATTGGACATTTGCAGTTTCACACATTTAGGGTGTCGCAACTGGACATTTAAACAATCTTCATTTTCAATATTGGTACTGAACATTTGTAGTATCACACTGGACACTTCCAGTACAGCCAGTGGACCATTTAAAGTACTGCATTGGACATTTTCTATATCATTAGTTGATATTTGCGTTATCAGTACATGACATTTTCGGTATTACTGGCAGTATCACATTGTTATAGGTTCTGGACATTTTCTCTAAAGATACAAGATGTTTGCCGTATCACATTAGACATTGACATTACTGCAACTGGTAATTTCCCGTTTCAATAAGAAACATGTACAGTATTGCATTGGACATTGATTGTATCATGACTGGATATTTGTGTATCCATATGCGGTATTTGCAACATTTGCAGGACCATATTGGACACTGGCATTGGGAGTATCACATTGGACATTTACAGTATCAGTACTAGACATATACAGTCCCTACTGTACATTATAATCTGACAACTTTGACTGTATTGGAGCCTCTGAAAAAAAAAAAACAACTTTTTGAAATGTAACCTCAGCAATGCAATCAGCAGGGGCGGAACCAGGGAGTGGCCAGGGGGGTGGCCGCGGCCACCCTAGACTGAGACCCGGCCACCCCGCTCCCCACGTGTGAGTCTTTGTTGTAAATTTTTGTTTCTTTTCTCAAGAGCCACAAGACCACCCCGCGTGGTCGATTGGTTTTCAAGTGGGAAAGGTGTGATCAGCACCCCCCCTGACCATTGGTTTTCGAGGACATCACCAAAACATCGACCACCCCTTTGAATATTATCTGGCTGGCTTTTATCTGTTTACTAGGCTGCGGTTGGTGAAAGATGTATTTCAGATATGCAACTTATGTTGGTGCGTGCAAGAGTCCGACTACGCCCCCCCCCCCACCTCCCGTTAGCTGCAGGCTCTAACGGCCTCTATCGTGGTCGCATGAAGCCTGACCCAGTGGGTTGGTTTTGAGTTTTGCCAAGACCGTGTCCTCCATTCAGAGCTAGCGATACAAATGCAGGAAATGTGCGTTTCCATGGAGCAGCAGGCAGTATTTGCGTTTCGTGTCAGGTGGGTGGATAAGTGGATTGGCACTTGTGTCTAAAACCTGCCTGCGGTCGCCGCCAGCGCCACTCTCCATTTGCTGAGAAGGGGGAGGGGGGGGGGGGGGGGTGGAGAGGTGGTGTGGAAGCAGCGGGCTAGAAACCAACCCAAAACACACACACAATGAGGGTTTTAATTTGAGCGCTGGGTTTAGTGAATTAGTTGCCCGGGAGCGAAGCGCCGTATGTCGTCCTGAATTCAGGGACCACAGCTGTTGGTGTGTTGACATCTCGTTTCAAGCTGACACCCACATTTTCTCCCCTTCATTTTTCCATCTGATAGTCTTGCTCTCTCTTGTATGAAATCAACATTTTTTTGTTTGTAAATATAAACAACTGTAAATATTATAACTGTTCAATATTTAAGACGGAAATGTTTTGTTAATGGTGAGTTGGACCACATGTCTGTGACGCGATAGCCAATCAGGAAGCGACCTTAAAGTGTGTGGTGAACTCAGACAAACACAGCACACCACACACACACACACACATCTGCCGTACACCGAAAATCACAAGTTTTGTTCCCCAAATCAGATATCTGCCACAGTAGCAAAACTGACCTGTCAGAGGCCGCATGGTCGCAACAGGGTATCTGTACTGCCGGAAAATACAAAGAAGAAAGAATAGTAGAAGCAGAAGAAATGTATTACATTGCTGTGATGTGATTGGCAAATTATTTTCTTAAGTTCCTGTTCATTCACAACAGCGGGATAAAGAATGGACAGAAAAACTGGAGGGCTTTAGCTGCTTGAAAATGGGGTAAATATAATGTGAGGGATACTTTTGTGTTCCATAAAACTATTTATTCACAAACGCCGTACAATCATTTATTATTGATTCTGTAGTTCTATAGAGGAAAAAGCTCAAATACGGCCCGATTACCAGGATGTGTGTACCCCAGTTTAGTCAGACTTTGGAAACATGAAAAAACCCAACAACAAAAAACTAGCACGAGCAATGTCATTCTGTCCAAGTTTGCATGCATCATTGTAAAAAAAAAAAAAAAAAAAAAAAAAAGAGAGAGACAACAACCCAAAAAACGTGTTAATCCTGTGGAGAAAACGTTTTTAGCAAGTGAATCTAGTTCAAGTCAGATGAGAGTAATCACAAAATGGTGATTTATGCTGGAGTATCATCTTAAGTGATGCTGGTTGTGTAACTGCAGTGTTTTATGGAAAGAAGGCAAGCGGGCGGGTGGGTGGTTGGGCAGGCAGCTCATGCTGCACAAAGTCAGCCGTGGTCTAAAGTCGAAGTCAGGAATAATTGTTTGCTTGGCTGCACGGCTCCCCCTGCAGTTTTAAAGTGGAATTTACTTTTAAAATGAGCTCCATTTTCGGGCGTAAATCCGGCGCAACGGGCGGCGTAAATCCACACGGAGACAGGTTAGACCGGGTTTTCGCAATTTCGCAGACGCGCGTATTTAAAAAAATGGCGGTCTGCGGCGCTGCGGGAGTGGACACAGCCGACTTCAATCGCTGCCAATCAAAGCGTCTCCTTTCATTCCCTTTAGAGTAAATGCGACACGATGACAGTCTCGCATGGAGACATCGCTGTGCGGAAGAGGACACTGCGATCTCATTGCACCGGACTATTGCAATATTAGTCGTTCGAACTGCTCTAAGTGCTAGAGGACTCTGCATCTTTTTGCACAATTGTTTTTTGTCAATGTCTAGTCTAGACCAACTTCCTGCCACCAAATTGTCACTTCTGTGGACACATGTAACTTGCTGCGCCGAAACGCCCAGCTTGTCTCAGACCGGTCTGCCGAACAGCCACTGCAAGTGTTGCACTTGCACAAAAATCAAGATAGATCAAAATCAAGAGGGTATGCCTCTGTTAACAACATTGAATGGATTCCAATGGCATGTGGCTACTCGGATCGCCAAGGTCCCCTCCTTCAGCCGCTGCCCAGCTCGCACTGCAGCCGACCCCTATGGCCCCTCCCGCAGGTGGTGAGCCCATGGGAAGGAGGACCCACGTTACCCTTTCGGGCTGTGCCCGGCCGGGCCCCACGGGCGCAGGCCCAGCCGCCAGGCGCTCGCCTACGAGCCCCGCCTCAAGGCCTGGCTCCAGAGGGGGGCCCCGGTGACCCGCATTCTGGCAAGGGAAACCTAGATCCATTTGTTTCTTTCTTCATAGGGGTTTTTGGAGCCGTGCTTTGCCTGGTCCCTCACCGAGGACCTGTTTGCCATGGGTGACCCTACCAGGGGCGTGAAGCCCCAGACAACTTAGCTCCTAGGAACACTGGGCCACACAAACCCCTCCACCACGATAAGGTGACGGCTTCCAGGAGGGGCAAAGATTGTAGATTGAGATTGCAGATATTTTTGCAAAAGCGTGCATGGAATTGATGTAACCTTTCAGTATTTAGTGCAACCCAGAAAGTTGCTTAATTTAAACCACATTTGGTGACGGACGGCCTGGTTTCCTGCCTGCCATCTGACACATTTATCTCGGGGTACATCTGCTTCTCTGTCTATCTGTCTCACACGCACACACACGCGTGCGCACACATAGACAGTCAAGTAGCGTTACAAGTAAGTCAGACTTAAAAGAAAGCGTGCACATGTGTCACAGAGGCCACGTGGGAATCCAATCGAGGCCACTGGGCCAGCGCTGGCGGCGTTCATTTCCATATGGTATTAATGAATTGCTACAAGCCAATCTGCTGGGACATGTGGCTCAATTAAAAAAAGCCTTCATCTGAGTGATGAGCGCGTGGAAGGGAAGGAGGAACCTGTCGGCTAATTGAATTTGGCGTGGAAGTGTCCTACTGTGGTGAATGCATCGCCCCACGCTGCCTTTGGTTAGCAGTAAAATGGCTCCCATAAGACTCGTAGTCGTTAGTTGCCATCGAACATGTACGCGAGCTTCCTAAACTTAGCGCCACAGTTGCCCTCTGGTGACACTTTCTAATCATAGACATGATTTTTAATTTTTTATTTTTTTAGCTCGACAGCAAAGAAATTTAACGTGTGTGTGTGTGTGGTTGCTGGTCCACATTTTAGATGAAAGTGATGACGCCCTTTGTGAAGAACGTTACTTACATTATTGTACAAAGTAATCGGTGCCGATGGCGGTCGTTGTTCACCAGGGCCGCATCTGATATGGGATGTAATTCTTAGTATAAACAGAAATTGTTGTTGGACAAAGTTTTATGCCGCTTGTGTTGTCACGATAACAACATTTCGGCTTCGATTCTATACCTGCATAAAGTACCTCGATATACCGGTAGTGAAACGATACCGTGGCAAAAAAACAGCAGTGGAATAATAGCTGATGGAACATCTTCAAATTCTTTTATTTGTATTTTCGAACATTTTTAAAACATTTTTTAAAAGATATTTTGCTGAGCCAAATCGTTTCTTGTTTCAGGGGACATTCATTGGTAATGTCGTTGTACAAGTTGAACGTTACATCATTCCAGTTCAATAGCGTCACGTAAATGTGTTGGTGTCCTTCAGCTTGCGTGAAAGCCACTAAAGTGTCCACGCAGGAATCCAACGCTGCGCTCATATGGCAACTGCTGTGCTGTGGTTGTTGTTGGCTGCGTTGGGAGTGTAGGTGGAGGTGTGTGGAAGAGGCTGCATGTAATTAATTCAGCCTCTCCGTAGCCAGTTTGCAACAGCGCTTTATGTACACGATCTCTCTTAGATCCCACAACTCGCTCATGGCGGAATATATATAATAAAGACAAATGTTAAAAAACGATAAATGGCCTTTTTAAAAAAAGGTATACTACTAAGTAAAGCAAAGACCTCCGCTAAAGTTGAACATTTAAAGTGAAAGTAAATTGTGGCTCGCCATATTTGCGATTGTGTGTCTGACAGCTGTGTTTAGGTGATAAAAGTAGCAAGTTAGCTTAGCTATTAGCAGTCGCTGAAATTTCAGATCACCAAAGGTGGTGAAAGTACAAACTCCATTTTCCAATACAGCTGAGACATTGTTTTTTTAAAAAAAAAAAAAAAAAAAGCAATACATTGATTTCCAAATCCTTTTCAACCTATATTCAATTGAATACACAACAAAGATATTATATATATTATTAGCATATTTAATGTTCAAACTGATAAACTAGATATATTTTTTGTAGATATTCCGCAAAGGTTGAATCAAGGCAAATGGACAGTTCTTGTTTGTTGAAGACGTTTCACCTTTCATGCAAAAGGCTTCTTCAATTCTAAAATTGTAGGTGTGCAGGCTCCCTTTCTATTCCTTGGTGGGTGTGTCCCTTGGGGGTGGTCAACACTAGATTGTTTTTGTTGCCCGGTGTAATTGGTGAAACGGCCATGCTGCATACTAATCCATCGTTCACATTTCTTGTTGCGAAATAGCTCGTTAGGGCCACTCTTCCTGTTGAAGGAGGCGACCTTTGGAGGGCGAGATGTCAGGATGTTGTTACATGCAGACGATAGGTGGTTTCTAGTTTTTCTAGTTTGACCCAGATGGCTTCACTTTCACCTCTTTCAAACCAACGGTCCTCCCTAGCCAGAATGTGGATGTTGTTGTGTCATCTTCTCTTGGCGTATTTGACAAAGGCCTATAGCTAGCATTATTGGGATGTCAAACCAGCCACCTATCTAAGCGCTCAGTAGTTGCTAATATCAAGGATTATAATAGCACGTTGTGGTAATGTATATGCAGAAAATGTTACTCCAGAGAATCTGCAAGTTTTTTATTTCACTTGGTGATGCTAAAAAAAAGTTCCTGAAAAATGTTCACCCTGACTGGTTGTTGACTGTCAACAGTTGAACAGTACCATGGCTAGAATAATTAACACATTACAGTATATTGTGCTATATCCTGCAGGGGTTGCAATGTCCTTTCGATTTGAATATCCATTCGTCCATCCATCCATTTTCTGAGCCGCTTATCCTCACAAGGGTCGCGGGAGTGCCGGAGCCTATCCCAGCTATCATCGGGCAGGAGGCGGGGTACTGAACTGGTTGCCAGCCAATCGCAGGGCACATACAAACAAACAACTAATCACACTCACATTCACACCTACGGGCAATTTAGAGTCGTCAATTAACCTACCACGCATGTCTTTGGGATGTGGGAGCAAACCGGAGTGCCCAGAGAAAGCCCACTCAGGCACGGGGAGAACATGCAAACTCCACACAGGCGAGGCCGGGGATTGCACCCCGCCTGTGGGGAACTGTGAGGCAGAGGCTCCAACCAGTCGTCCACCGTGCCGCCGATTTGAATGTCCCACAAAGATATTCAATATTTAGAACAGGTGGTCATATATGTCCATTTTTGGTGTTGAGGCAATTTTGAGGAGCCAGACTCTCAAGTGTCTTTGGCCACCTTTATTTGGGTCTGACCAATGTTCCTCACCCTCTTCCCAAAAAATATGAAATTAAGGAAGTATAGACTTTAACATTAGGATAAAAGGTCAATGATTGTTGTAGCTAAAGTTTATATACATTAAGTTAAATGGGACTTAGAACTGTACTCTGTGGAACTCCATATTGAGCATTGTGCAAACTGTATACCTGAATTCCTAGTACAGCCTGTACCTTGACTTTAATTAAAGTTACACTCACACATTGTTTGGTGGTGTACAAGTGCAGTGCATCACAATGAGAGCTGTTTCTATTATTCTGACCGTGCCATGTCATGAAATAAGGTGACCAAAGCATTAAAAGCTGAGCGCAGCCTTGAAGTGGCGACGCTGCCTGCTGCCTTTTGTGGTGCTGTTTGGAGTGAAGGCTATTTCCACAGAATCCCACTCCACTCCTTCGTCCTGGTGTCTCTCGCTACGCTAACACACTCACACACATGCGCTCGCTCTCCTCCCTCCCACGGCTTACAGGAGAGCTTCAGCGTGGGCCTGCGCTTGAGTCTTTGCCATGTGACGCCTTCTATCACACACACACATGCACACACACACACGCACACAGAGTCTAATAGGAGAAAAGAGGGCTGTAGCATGTCAAGGGTTGTGCCAGATGAAGACAAAAACACACTACCTTGCATATGTGTGTGTATGATTTTGCACACTAGTTGTGTGCATGACTGAAATATTAAAAAAGCAAGGGTAGACAAATAATCATTTTATACGATTTGCCTTCAGTATTGCTCGTTGTGTGTAGGTGGAAATGCGTCTGTGTGTGTGCGCCCGTGTGTGTGTGTGTGTGTGTGTTTGTGTGTGTGTGTGGGCAGATGTGAGTAGCAATGCCTGCCAGGTGTATTTTGTTCATACACTGGCTGTACAGTCTATTCTTTGTTTTAAAAATAACATATATAGTCTCTCTCCTTGCAAAATGCAAATCGGGCCCCGCCACACTTGGCTTACGTCATATGAAAAATGTATATGTATTTTCCGTGCAGCTCCCGCAGGAGGAAGCCTTAATCATTCGTCTCAGGACTTACACCTCTTTGTTTAGGCTATTTTTGTCTTTGAAATGTATCAGACGCCCTGGACAAAAGTGCTCAGCTCCACAGAACAAAGAGAATCTTTTTGTCCCTGCTGCACATCATATTTCTATCGCAGGGCAAAAGCAATACATGTGACAATGTCCCGTCCGCCCGTTAGGATCCTGGCAACGGCAGGCGCGCACATGAACATCCCCGTGGACCTTCGCACTCTGAGGGCCGTGCGAGTCTTAAGACCCCTCAAACTCGTCTCCGGCATCCCCAGTGAGTCATTTACTACACTTAGTCTATTTAATACTGCTTCATAACAATAAGTGGCAATACAACTACAACAAATTACAACCTAGTTTAATGAGATGGGATAAAGATCTAATAGGCATCCTTATATGTTTGAGGAGAGTGATCCATTTATTTATTTATCCAGTTTAAAACTCACATTATTTCGTAAGGGTCTTTGATCATTTTTCATTTAAGTTTGGTAAGTACTATTTATTGTTATGTGTTATTATATTAACCCATCATATACATAGCACATTTTGTTCCAATCACCAAATATTTGATTGACAGATACCTTTTTTAAAAATAATGTTTAACTTTGATTATTAAGAAAAAAAATATGTATTTGTTATTAAGTATTATTATTATTATATTATGCATTAAGCATACATACATAGCGCACATTTTGTTCCAATCCCAAAATATTTTGTTATTTGATTTATTTAAAAAATATTCATTTCATTAATTAATTTATTTATTATACTATTGCATATTAATACAGCACACACACAAAGAAAATTTCAAATAAGAAAATGTTGAATTTTCAAACTAAATAATTAGAGTAATTTCTGATCATCATCATTTTTTATCAATGTATTTCTTATTGTTATTTGGTATTAAAATTAACTGTTAAAATGTATTAACTGTTAAAATGTTGTATAGTTTATATATTTGTTGTACTAAATATTTGTTGTACTAAATATTTATATTTCATTACGAAGTACTGTATACACCTCAGTTTTAAATTCCAAAATTGTTTGGGGAATATTGCTTATTTTTTAAATGATTTTTACAAAAGATTTCCATTCATTTAATTTGTATGAATTATTTTTTGTTTAATATTTTAATTTGTATTAGTTACATATTTTATTGTATTTTGACACATTTGTATACATTTGCATTCTTTTCATTTTCTAAACTTGGGCTATTGCGATCCTTTTTCGATGCTGTCAGAGCACTTTGAATTGTTGATTATAAACTAACGCGCTAGTTGAAACCACTTTCTGTTGTTGACACAACTGAAGTCATCCTCCGTTTACCCTCAGGCCTGCAAATTGTGCTCAAGTCCATCATGAAGGCCATGATCCCTCTGCTGCAGATCGGCCTGCTCCTCTTCTTCGCCATCCTCATGTTCGCCATCATCGGTTTGGAGTTCTACAGCGGGAAGCTTCACCACACCTGCCTGCCGTCTGTCGACATCCTCGGTACGCTCCGGTGTGCCGACGCACGCCTCTCGTATTGGCTCTCCTTGCATTGCGCAGGTGTACCTAATGCTGTGTCCGGTGGGTTACGTCATTACCGTGATGTGTCACAAAACGAAACACCAGAGAACATTTCGGATGCTGGTGGGCGTGCACATGTTGTTTAACCAGCGGCACGTGTCCTCGCAATAAAAAAAGAAATGTTTTGATCATGTCTTTACATCCCACGGTCCATTTGGCAGTCCGGATTAATTAACTGCTGGTCCATTGTGGAGCTGCACTTGAGTTTGAAAAGCAAAGCATTTATGTGCTATTTGGACATTTATCCGTCTACCCATTTTCTATGGCGCTCGTCCTCATTTGGCTCATGAGTGAGCTGGAGCCGAGCTCAGCTGACTTTTGTTCGACCTACCTGGACCGGTTGCGAGCCGATCGCAGGGGACATATAGACAAACAAGCTCTCACTTTCAATAAACCTAATATCCAATCCGGTTTCCTGCAATACTAACCTCGGCGAAAAGCAAAAAACCCATCTTTCGAAGACAGAATGACATCACTGGAGTCATCTCAGATCTTACGAAGAGTTTTTCTACAGTCGTACCTTAAGTCTTAAGTGTCTCTTTCAGGCTTCTCGAGTGTCCAACAGTGGAGTGGGTGCTCTGTGACACTCGACAGATGGCGGAACATGACTTGCGTTTCGAGGCGTTAATGTATACCGCACGCAACATGGCGGCTTGTGTCCTGCTCATGCGTGTGTCCTTCTGCGTATGCTAATGACCCCAGCAAGGTCAGCGCACGTTCAATGTTTCTTTTCCACCCTGATTGACGCTCAGGTGCTTTTTTTTTTTTCTTTAAAGACAATGAAACGGTGGATTCGTCCGAGTTGGCGTTCGCGTGTGGCGTGAGGAAGTGTCCGGAGCGGTACGACTGCAACGACACGTGGATCGGCCCGAACGACGGCATCACGCAGTTCGACAACATCCTGTTCGCCGTCCTCACCGTCTTCCAGTGCATCACCATGGAGGGATGGACGGCTGTTCTCTACAACGTAAGTGCCGGAACGGTTTCACGGATGTTCTTTCGATTTATTTATTTAGTTATGTTTTGTACATTATTGTATCGCATTTATCAAATATTTATACTATTAATTGCAATTAAAATGACATGCTATCATTTCTAATTACTATAATTAAAAATAATGTTATCATATAGCACCGGTTTGTTTATTAATTTAATATGTACAAATATGTCATCTGTCTCATATTTCTGATTGTTTAATCATTATTATTTTATACATGTATTGTATTATTATATAATATTACATTTGTTAAATATTTTATGATTTATTCCAATTAATGTTACATTTAACTATTTTAAATAAAACAATATTTAAATATAATTTGTAAAATTATTGCCAATAATGAAATTGTATATTTTATACATTTGTAATGTATATTTAATACAGAGCACTGATTCAATTATTAATTTGATGTGTACAAATATAGAGTGGCTCTCACACTGCTGATTTTGTTCCAGTAGGCGTAGTTTCTGTATTTGTTTGTTATTGCTTGAAGTATACAATATTATAAAAAATAACTTTTTGTTGCAAATATTTATATGTAAGACAAATATGCTTTATTTTAAAATATATAGTCATATATACAATTGTGACTCATTTATAATTAATAACACTATATATTCTTTGTCAAATGTAACACAGAGCTTTCTTTGGTGTCATTTGCTTACGTTGTGTCCTTTTTCTGTTCCTGTTCACATTGCACAAATGAGTTTCCATTCGTGCCTAGGCTCGGAACATAAATCAGAGAAATGTCGCTTGATCTTAAGTTGCTGCGCCTGGTACCTTCGTAAAAAGTAGTAGTGGTTCCGATAAATGTTATTTTCCATGTAACAATGATTGTGATTGCTCTACGATGAATGCGGTTTCAGACTAATGATGCACTGGGTCCCACGTGGAACTGGATGTACTTCATCCCACTCATTATCATTGGCTCCTTCTTTGTTCTCAACCTGGTGCTGGGAGTCCTGTCTGGGTGAGTGTCACAACTTGCTGGGTTTTATTCCTCCGTGTTTGATGACCTGGCCTATCTGGCCGATTCAAAATGTGGCCCTTGAGCACAAAAGCTTCCCCACCTCTGTTATATGTAGTTGTTTTTCACACTGGATTGTATATTAAAAGTGTTTCTTTTGTTGTTGTTCTTTTTTTTTTTTTAAAAATGCATCCCGCTTCAGAGAGTTTGCCAAAGAGAGGGAACGGGTGGAGAACAGACGAGCCTTCATGAAGCTGCGGAGGCAGCAGCAGGTGGAGCGCGAACTGAACGGCTACCGCGCCTGGATAGACAGGGCAGGTACTGCAGCACTCAGCTATGTACGCTTGGATCTCCAGCCACCATTTTCTCTTCAGCTAAACTCACCCCATGTCATTTTCGGATACGAACCGGGCGTCTGCGCTATAGGGCTGCGCACGCAAGCGCTACAATGGCGTCTGCGCCGGCCATCTCCCACGCAAAGTAGAGGGTGAGGAAAAGGTGATGCTGACTCACTGGCTTACAGTAAATGTGCGTATGCATGTGAATATGTGTGTGTTGGTGTGGGTGAGTGTGGGAAGCGAGAGTGAGAGATATTGTGAGCACTGAGGAGGGAATAAGAGCTCCTTCTCTCAACGAAGGTCACACGGACCTCTGATCGTTTTCATCAGCGCCGGCCTCGCTCCCTGAAACCGGAACCGTCCACTCAATGCGCACCGTATTTCCTCAAATAGACTAATAGGCACTTACCGCAGGTAGTCACCGGGTGCAACGTTCACAAATTCACGGCTCCCTTTTGGCGTCAGGACAAAACAACAGGTAATACAGTAATTATATTACTAACAAAGGTCATGTAGTGGTACATGCTGCTGCGCGGTGGTCCTAAGCAATCTCATACCAAGTCAATCAAGGGCCGGTATAAGTTACCCATACCGATACCCGCAACCGGGGGCGTCAAACAAGGTAAAAACTTGACACTGTCAAGAGGCGCTGACCACTTCGGGGGACTCGGACCGTCCGACACGCAGCAAAGAGTTCCATTCCTTCGGTGGAGCCGTAATCTGGAATTGTACGTACTGTATGTTAGAACAAGCACATATCACTACAAACATAACAAATATTCCAATGTATGAAAAACACTGTAACTCAGTTCATCGATGCTTTACAGCCCCCAGCCACTCTTTGTGGAAATACCGTTGAAAACTTTCCGTTTTTGTGTCATTACAGAGGAAGTAATGCTGGCAGAGGAGAACAAGAATTCAGGGAGATCAGCATTAGATGGTAAGGTCTCCGTCTCACTGTGCTGCAGAACTCTCACGACATCTAAATATCTCAAGTGTCCGCCGACTGACCGATGACGGTACAACAACGAAACACACGCATAACGATAATAGTAGTGCAAGAAGCAACTGTTAACTTATCTGGTAACTTCTTTGTATTTGTAACTTTTCTCCTTGTCATTTTTATTGTTGGTAAATGAGTTGCAAGAAACGTTATACAAAAACGCAACACACCCAGTTTTTCATCTATTTGTGACAGATAGTGTGAGCTTCAGGTCTATTGTTCCGATTCACGTCATAATCGTGGAGTCCAAGGGCGAGTCTGGGTCGAGTACTTTGGGTGGGCTGCGCCCATGACCCAATTTTGGAAAGTACCCTTCTGAAATTTGATCGAACTTTTTAGACCTTGAAAAAGACCATTTGGTGGACAACCCAAATAGGGCTAGCCTCGCCACTAATAATAATATAATATGATAATAACAATAATAATTGACTTAATTTCTTAATTATAATTAAGAAATTAAGTCAAATTCTCAACCGATTTTCACAAGGTTTACTTTCTTGTCAATGCCAAAGCATGTGCCAAAGCGTGCGCTATCATAATTATTGAACGGATTATACCATTCTGATGCTCGACCCCAACCGTTTCCCGAGCAGATCGGAAGGAAAAATCACTCTTAACGCACCACACACCACAGGATAATCGCTCACTATAATCTTTTACAGACTTATGATAATAATGGTGTTCGTTGAATTTGATTGGCCAGGGGAAATTTGCTTGACAATAGCCGTAGTTTTAAGTTGCATCGTAGTTGGGAATAGAGAGTCATATGGAGAGTTTCTAATCTACTGTATGTAGTGAAATGTAACAATGAAAAAGTACCTTAAACTTGAGTTTTTGTCTCAAAAGTGCTGAAGAGGGCGAGTAAGAAGACGGGCCCACGTCGAGGAGCCCCAGGCGAAGACAAGTACACGGATATGTCCACCGCCAGTAAGCCTTTTACTTGTCTTCGTTCATTTGTCTTTTCAATTCCATTATACATAATCGTTATTTGGTGGGAAACCTTTTCCCCCCATCCTTACCTGGCAGGCATGTCCCGCTCCAGGATGAACTTCCGCAGCGGTCGGCGCGGTCCGGCCGCTTACCTGCGGCGCAAAGAGCGCATGTTGCGCATCTCCATCCGCCGCATGGTGAAGACTGACACGTTCTACCTGATGGTGCTGAGCCTGGTGGCTCTCAACACCATCTGCGTGGCCATCGTGCACCACGACCAACCCGACTGGCTCACTATCTTCCTCTGTGGGTCACCACTTCTTTTGGTGGCAGATGGCGTCTATTTTGAACTCCTGGATTATTTATTCTCTACTTTCCAGACTATGCAGAGTTTGTGTTCCTGGGGCTGTTCTTGGCTGAGATGTTCCTGAAGATGTACGGTTTGGGTTTCCGCCTCTACTTCCATTCGTCTTTCAACTGCTTCGACTGTGGCGTGAGTGCAGTGTGATTTTGTGATGATTCAAATTGGCATATTGTCATATAATGGGAGCGTTCGCGAAACGTCATCGGGATGTCATTCTGGCGTACGCATTTCGTTTGTTTGTGTCAAATATGAAATATTAACAATATACGTAATATACATCATATTATATTGCAAAACAAGTTATTACAAAGGTAAGTGTCTTACCATAGCTTAGAATCACCCTTGTCACATAATGTAGTGATGCGGCGCATGAGATCACCAAAGACAAATACCCCCAACCTTCATCTCTATAACTTGGCCTGAACATTTACGTAAGTATGTGCTGGTTATGAGAAGCCAGTGCTGGAAACACTGTTAGCTAATATTAATCTATACTAACAACGCAGCTCAATTATTTCTATATAAATTATGAAAAGTACATTTTTCATAATATGGCCACTTTACTGGAAATATTTAACATTTTACACCTTGACTATTGCAGCCAAACTACTACTACTATTACTGTAGAATGTACTGGTAAATGTACTTATATTGCCATGACAACAATGACAACAAAAGGTTGCAGCTGGTTATCACGATCGAATGATTTTAGAATCGATTGTCCTATTGTTCCTCATTTATGAGGGATCGACTGCAATCCTTAAACTGCATATGTTGGTACTGAGAGAATGGTATAAATTTGCTGTGCAGGATTTGAGATAGCAAAAAAAAAACCTCAACGCTTAGCAATTGCGATTAGCGTTAGCATGCCAGCAATTGCCATTTTATTGTCCAAAAACGGTACCATTCAGCTCACTCATACTCATCATGCTATATGTACATTACACATCTAACAGTGTCTTAAAAATTAATAGACAGACGCTCCTTTGTAGTTTCTAGCAAAGTTTGATTGACCCAACACTGCGTCAATCTGCACTAAATATCCGTGTGAAACATGGGTTAAATTATGATTTTTTTTTTGGGGGGGGGGGGGAGTTTCCCTACAGTGAGTTTGAGCGACGTGTTCCCCTGTTTTTTTTTTTTTTTTTTTTTTTTTTTTTTTGCAGGTTATCGTGGGCAGCATCTTCGAGGTGGTTTATGGCTTCTTCAGGCCCGGTATGTCGTTTGGCATCAGCGTGCTCAGGGCGCTGAGACTTCTGAGGATTTTCAAGATCACCAAGTAAGAGGACACCAACAAAAGCCTCCAACAGCCACCAAAGACAGATAAATGAAAGACAGATAAACGTACTTCTACTTGTCACTATTACTACTTTTAGCGGTTTTATTTGTTTTCCTTTTCTCTTTCCCAGATACTGGGCCTCTCTCAGGAACCTGGTTGTGTCGCTCATGAGCTCCATGAAGTCCATCATCAGCCTGCTTTTCTTGCTCTTCCTCTTCATTGTGGTGTTTGCTCTGCTGGGGATGCAGCTTTTCGGGGGACGGTAGGACATGGGGATCTTCACCTCTCACTAACAATGCCCCTTTTCCACCGCAACGATACCAGTCCATCTGGTGTCACTTTAAAATGGAAAAACCTGGTCGGTACACGGTTACCCTGGGTTCCAAGCGTGTCGAGCAGTTTCCCCAATTTAAGGTTTGATGGTTCAAATGAAAACTCTCCACTGTGATGGAAATTTACCAGAACAGGCGTCTACATACGATTAGATAATAGCAGCATGTGGCCCATTATCCAAGACTGTTGTTTAGGTTTGCGTTCACGGGTTGTCTCCATAATACTGAAGGAGGACAGCGAGGAAGCGAAAATAGCTGAACATCTTCCTCCCCCATGGTCTCATCTGACCCCCGGCTTTTGTTCTCCATCTTCCTCCCCTCTAGGTTCATCTTTGAAGATTACACTCCCACCAACTTTGACACGTTTCCAGCTGCGGTCATGACAGTGTTTCAGGTTCGATACCCCTCTACCCTCCTCTTCCCTCTGTTCTGCCTCCGTGACACAATGCACCCTGGGAGATTTCTCACCCCGAGTGCAGATTAAACAACTCTGCTCGCCGGCCGCTGCCCGCCCACACGTCCGTGCACACACATGCGTGAATCAACATCACAAACATGAACCAAATCCAAGGCAGATCTGTCACACAACTGAGGCTTCATTTTAACAAACGATAAAGATTACTTGTTGCTATTTTTACTAAATGCATGCTTTTGCAAATCCACTGTACTTGCCAGTCGCAACATTAAGTACAGGTGACATCCGACACAAAAGCTTTTTCAAATTACAGTCACCCTTTGACTAAAAGATCTGATGAACGTGGGTTGTTTTTGGTCAAAATAAAACTTTTTTTTTTTTTTACCCATCTTGAGTACACAAGTATTGCTACTACCACAGAAAAAGGCAAGCATACAACATGAGTAACAGTCACGGTGACATACAATTACCATATTTTTGTAAAAGCAGAATATTAGACACCGATCTTGTATTGAGTGTCATGAGATTGTATACCTATTGAAGCTGTCACTGAGTGGATGATGCTGCTGTTGTTGTTTTTTCCACCAAATTTCATTTTCTTTAAATTACAAAAATTATGAAACAAATGTTGAATTTGGCGTGGGTCTATCTCAGCCGACTCTTGGCGAATGGCAGACTACACCCTGGACAGGTTGCCAGGTAATCCCAGGGCACACAGAGACAGAAGGACTAAATAGTGTTCTTATTTACTTGCAGATATTAACGGGCGAAGACTGGAATGAGGTGATGTACAACGGGATTCGCTCGCAAGGAGGCGTGCAGTACGGGATGTGGTCGTCCATCTACTTCATCGTGCTCACGCTGTTTGGAAACTGTATCCTGGGATAACACATTTTAACTCAGCTTTTGCATGCAAGTGTGAAGAGTTGGTGTTCAAATGAATTTAGGGGGTAACAGCTTTAATCTTTTCTTTTTGGGAAAGTACAACATCAATAGTTTGTCTTCTCTTTGTGTGTTTGTCTATTAAAAAAACACACCCAAAATGGCATTTATTATTGCGTTGGCTATCTGAAGAGCGCGGGAGATGATGTTTAAATGCTCCTGGAAGGTTTTTTTTCTTCCATGGAGCAAATATGCCAACTCGTGGCTGTGAGCAGCATAGGACATTAGCGCCATACTTCATGCTGAGATCTTCCAGCAATGCTCTGGTGCGGCATATTTGACGCGTGGTTGCTTCTCTCACCATGATCTCGCCTTTGTTTTTTTGGGGGGGGGTTTTTTTGCAGGAAAAAGTCCAATTTTCCAGAAGCAATGAAGTGCTTGGGTTGAGAATAGCAATAACACGCTTTCGGAATTGCAGGGCTGAGCGAAAAACTCGGTAAACAAACTGGAAAACAGAAACCCTTTTTTAACGGAGATGTACTGTGAGTCAGCAACAAATGAGCAGATACACTGGTAAAGACAGGACAGTAAATGATGCAAATAAGTCAGCGCCGTTTGTTCTTGACTTCCTCTTTGTCAGACACACTCCTCAATGTCTTTTTGGCCATCGCTGTGGATAATCTGGCCAATGCGCAGGAACTGACGAAGGTTGGATCTTCAACTCTGCATCTCCACATTTGACTGTTCTTTAATTGCCGATGTGGACGGACGGCGCGTCCCTCTAAAATGCAATGACTGCGTCACTTTAATCAAACGACGTGTCTGATCACTTTGCTATAGGATGAAGAGGAGGAAGAGGAGTTCTTCAACCAACGGTATGCCAGAGGCAGAGATGGCTTAATATCTGAGTAAGTTAAGGGTTAATGTAAACATATGACCATGCCGGGATGAGAAGATTTATTTGAAAAAAAATAATAATGGAATTTTCTACATTTGAGATGTTCCAAATGGACCCTGAACACCCCAGTGTCCCACTAGAACTCACTGAATTCTAACAGAATATGGTAATTGAATGACAGGGAGAAAGTAGTAGGGTTCAGCTACAATGACAGTTTCAGTATAAACTGTCTGTGCAATGACTTCTTCAGATTGCTTCGCCACTATTCTGTTGGCTCTTTGCACTGTGATTGGTCATGAACTTCTGGCCTGGCAGTAACCCGGTGGCTCATGATCTCGTCTAGTCACACCGGAAGGTATTTAGTCAGTGTGCGAGGCTCGAGTGGACACTTTGTAAGCGAGAAATCCCAGTAATGATTGCGGCATGACAGAGGAAATACACGATGAAGCTTGTGCCTATTAATAAATCAATCAATCAATAAATCAATACAAATAATACAGTGTCTCATCCGAGCATGGACATGGCTTGCTCAAGGGCTGTGCGCGTTAGTTTTGCCTGTTTTTATTGTAGTGATTCACAAATCAGTACCAAATATTTGTGTGCATCAACAGTATGGAAACTCAAAAGGAGAGCCTTAAGAAAATGTGACATATTCAATGTGATTCGTTTTTTAAAAATAACTTCACATTGATTGATTGGCATTGATTGAACTTGTTTTTACGGTTTAAATAATTTGTTGTTTTTCATTTACTACATGTAGCTGTTGTCTAATACATTATGAAATATTTATATTTTTGATTTTTATTTATTGTAAAAAATAGAAATAGTAGTGAAAGTTGTTTTATGTTATATTTGAATATGTATTTACATTTCCTTTTTGATGTTTTATGACGACGTTTGTTTTAATTTTTTACTGTAATAATTACATAACCCTCTGAATTGAACAATACAAAATGTAAATTAAATATCATTTTGATATTGCAAAAAAAAAGCTAAAGGCTACTTCTGAATTTTTCGTATATACATTTGCAACAGTTAGCATTTTCTTCCTCCTTTTTTTTCTTGTGTTGTAATCAATATTTTCTGAAACCAGTATTTAAAGTCTGCATGTTGATTTTTGCACTGTGTTAAAATAATGTTGTTTATAATTCAGTAAAATTCAAATATTGCAGATTTGTAGGTAATAAAGTATAGAAAAATAATCAAACAAACCCCACTCTAAAGTCAAACAACTACAGTATATCTGCATATACTGGTAAGATTCTCTCACCGTGTCATTTGTTTGTTGGACGTACTGCATAGATGATTTTGCTGTGTTTTAATGTGTTTTGCTGTTCCATCATGTTGTCTCGTTTTATTCCTGTTGTAAAGTGGCACTGGCCAAAATGACATTTGGTCCCCATGGAAATCATTCCACCTTAAATGCTTTGATTATTACGTGGATTAATTGAAATGCATACATCTGCTGTGGTAATTAGAAACATGCCATTAAAACCTGTGTAAACTTGCACATCATTAATTGGGGGGTTGCATTTTGGACTGTGTCACCACTGTTCTGTGTATGTTGTAAAACTAATGTCTTGTTTTCAAATCATCACTCATTTATTACACGGACAACAGAATCAGAATAACAGTAAGTAAAACTGTATGCATCTGTCTTCTGTAAAAATGTCTCCCTCAAACACTTGTTGAGATTCTGTTCTTTAGATTTGACACTATGCTTTTGTGTTAATCCTGCACTTTCCCTTTTGTGGTCTTGTGGGTTTTTCACTTATTATCTCTCAGGTAACCTCATGTTTTCTTCTTTTTTGGATGCCTTTATTCCTTTAGCTTGGACTATTTCACGTATTTTTCCCATTTCTTTTCGAGTCACAGAAAAGGCCTAATCTTTTCTGGCAAGTTTCAGTTGTTCTAGCATTATTTATTATTATTTGTTGGTTTGTTTTATTGCTTATCTGGTATGCTACATGAATATTAGTCTGAATGTGTTTTTTCCACCAGTGAGGCAATAGTTTGACCTTTTGGAAAATGTGCTTGCTTTTAGTGAATCGTGACAAGTCGAATGTATTCTGAAGCCTGTTAGCTTAGCATGGGGAAACAACTAGCGGGACTTCGCTCATTCAAGCAACACATTCTGGTTTTGTTTAGGACTCACCAATAGTGAATTGAGGAAGTCATTCAACGTTAGCAATCATGTAACATTTGCATTTGAGGCAGAATCTGGCTAGCTGTTTCTCCCTACAACTGTTTATGCTGTGCTTGGCTAAGCTATGCTAAGTTTAAGCATTGTAGTTTCAGTAGATAATTGATGTCTTCTCACTCAACTGTCCAAAATGTCAAACTAGTCCTTCAAAATTGTGTTGGTTGCTGCCAAATATCGATACTGTGTTTATTGTGCTCTTTAGTGGCAGAAGAAGACCCTACCTATACAGGAAACGCGCTATCCACCGAGGTCGACCTACGTTCCCCGACGAGGCGGACGGAGCGATGGCAGCCGCGGATGAGCAGCCCCTAAACAGCTCCAACGCCTTCGCCAACCGCCGTGAGAGACGGAGAAAAGTCAACATGTCCGTGTGGGAGCAGAGGGCCAATCAGCTGCGAAAACGCCGCCAGATGGCTAGCAGGGAGGAGCTCTTCAGCGGCCCCGCCGAGGACACCATCGAAACCCCCAGTACCCACCACGTGCCCGCGCTCTCCTCAGAAGCCAGCCCGGCTCACCTGCCCGAGTCCCCCGCGTCCGTGGGGATGCCCTTACCTGAACCGCCAATGTCCATAACTATCCCCATACCTGAACCCCCGGTGGCCGAGCCTTTGGTCAACCTCTCTGAGGAGAAAACGGGTGGCGCTAACCACCGAACGACAGGCGGGGGCCGGCACAGAATGGCCCGCAAGTTCAGACCCAGTCAAGGGCCAGAGGAAGGGGCCAGACACCGACGCCACCGTCACCGCGACACTCGTGCCGAGGCCAAGAGCCTGGACTGTACGCATGCCCCACACGATGTGCCGCTGGTCAAGCGCTCACTCAGTCAGGAGAGGAGGATCCTGGACGAGAGGGAGGAGCATGAGGAGAAAGCTGAGGCAGAGGGCCAGGTCCAGGACAATTCTGGAATGTGTATCGTCAACCCGTATGCAGACATTGGAGAAGATGGAAGGTAGACTGTCAGAAAAAGGGTACCTTTAAAGGGTTTTCTCACTTGTGTGTTACCCCCTTAGGAAATTTTTGACAGTGTAAGGTTTTCAAAAGAAGTCCTTTGATTATATATGTACCAACTTGTATTTGTCTCCTGCCTCAGGATGTCCGATATTCCCGAACCTCCTCAGTGCGAGCGGCTTCTGGATTGTCCAACCATCCCAGTGGAGACGGCTCTGGAGGCCACGGAGTACACCGTATGCACCCTTGAAGCTGAGAAATGTTCGGGCTCCCTCCACCGCGACAAGTCCAATCCAGAAAGATGCGTGGCCATTGAGATGTCCGCACAACCGCTGCTGGAGTTGACACCCATGACAGGTAGTCTCGGACGTTGTCAGGGTGATACAAAGATCCTTGTCACATCAATTCCGACAAAAACTTTCTGGCTTGTAGTGAACAGTAAAGAGTTGGAGGCCTATCATTCTGAGCAGAGAGACAAAGAGGAAGACACAGAAGAAGAGGAACCTCCTATTCCTCCCAAACCTGTAGCTCCGGACAGTATGTTCCTCTTCAAGGCCTCCAACCCGTAAGATAATACAAATTCCCACTTCTTGCATGAAACAAAACGCAACTCCTTGTCATTCCTTTGTTTGGTCCACAGGATCAGAAGGATTTGCCATTACATTGTCACCATACGTTACTTCGAGATGACCATCCTACTCGTGATTGTGGCGAGTAGCATCGCGCTGGCCGCTGAAGACCCCGTGTCCACCAGTTCGGAAAGAAACAAGGTACGAAAAGGTGAATGTGAGTGTGCAGGATTGATTTTCTATATGTGCCCTGCAACCCTAATTATGACTTAAGTGGTGTATGTAGATCACACACACACGCACGCACACACATACACACACTTGTTGCACAATTTACGTCTTGCCCTTCAAACGCTGCAGATACAAGTGCATTAATGATCCTAACTAGCTATAAACCATTACACTAGAAGAAAAAGTACTAAATAAATAAATCACCGTTTTTATGACATCTTACAGAAGCGTAGCATTTTTTCAGCAAGGAAGGGGATGGGAATGCAGACGCCATCATTATTTTCACTGTCATACTAAAAAAAAACAACAACAACAAAAACATCCATGTTTTAACTGGATACAATATACACCAATGAGCTTGTTTGTATTAAAAAAAAAACATGTCTCTGTGCTTTTTAATTCAGGTCCTGCGTTATTTTGATTATGTCTTCACCGGGGTGTTTACCTTTGAAATGATCATCAAGGTAGGCGCCCACCGGCACCATTCATTGCCGGGAAAACGTCACCGTGACGTGATTCAAATTGCGTGTCTGTCTATTGAAGATGATCGATCAGGGCCTCATCCTGCACGACGGCTCCTACTTCCGAGACATGTGGAACATCCTGGACTTCATCGTGGTGGTGGGGGCGCTCATTGCCTTCGCTCTGACGTGAGTCACCCTATCAACGCCCGTCTGCCAGTGACTAACACGCTTGCTGACTCACTGCCAGTCATCAATCACCGTGCACACGAGTTACTGTATATATCACTTTTCACTGCATTGTGCCTCAATGATGCCGGAAACAAAAAAGCTATATTTCTGTTTAATTGTATTGTGTCATGACTTTACACTACAGTCTGTTGTCTCTCAGTGTAACAAATAACCTTTTTGAAGTGTTTTGCCTTTTGTTGTTAATTTCTCTGTTGTGACTTTATAGCTGTGACTCTTCCAGCTCACAGTGTCTCTCTCCTCATGCCTATGCCCTCTTTTTCTCTGTTGTTCCTGTGGATTCTGTCTCTGTGGGGGCAACCAGGAATGTGATGGGGTAAACATTTAATTATGTCACACTAAACTTTCACTGTCATATACCTTGGTTTGCCTTTTTTCCCCCTTTTTGTTTTGGGTTTAAATCGGTTTTCCCTCACTATATCGCAGATTCAGATTTTTTTTTTTTGTCCACATTCATATCGTGCATAATTCACCATATTGTGGGAGTGTATGCTGTAATTTTGTGGGTGGTAAAATACATGCTTCATAACCTAAAACATCAAAACTGTTAAAAACAAATGAAGGGGACATTCATGAAAACATATTACAAGAAATAACATGTACAGTGTACAGTGCGACTCTACATTAATGTATGTTTACGAATTTACAGTAAAAGGTGTTTAAGAGTATAGAAAGTATTTATGAGTATGGTAGAGGTTAATTGGGGTATGGGGAAGCGGTTCATCCAACTTTGTGGTCGCTACTTTGCAGATTTCACTTATTGCGGGGAAGGTCCAGAACTTAACCGCCGTGATAAATGAGGGATTGCTGTTCATCGATACAATTGGTTAATATTATTCCAAAACAGTCTCTGTACAAATAAAGGCCTGCCACTATTGGCAGTTGCGTGAATAGACACCCAAAACTGTCATTCACGCAAAAATCTTGTGCGCTTCATCCATCCATCCATTTTCTGTACCGCTTTATCCTCACTAGGGTCGCGGGCGTACTGGAGCCTATCCTAGCTATCTTCGGGCGAGAGGCGGGGGACACCCTGAACGGGTCGCCAGCCAATCGCAGGGCACATATACACAAATAACCATGCGCGCACACATTCACATCTATGGACAATTTAGAGTCCTCAATTAACCTACCACGCATGTTTTTGGGATGTGGGAGGAAATCGGAGTGCCCGGAGAAAACCCACGCAGGCCAGGAGAACATGTAAACTCCACACAGGCTGTGCCGGGATTTGAACTCCGGTCCTCAGAACTGTGAGGCAGATGTGCTAACCAGTCGTCCACCGTGCCGCCGTTGTGCGCTTCATTGTCTTTAAAATGTGTTTTTATTTTACTCCTGGTATTCATGTTGTGGTGCACTAGTTAAAAACTGCCCAAACTTGACCCTAAAGATCACATTTTGACACATTGAACAGAAACAACAAAGGTCGTGACATCAAGACCATCAAGTCCCTTCGCGTTCTGAGAGTCCTGCGGCCGCTCAAGACCATCAAGAGGCTTCCGAAACTCAAGGTAAACATCTGCGCGCGCCCTCTCTTTAAAAATATAGACTACCTTGATCAACCATTTAGTTTCCTCTCTCTCGTTCTCTCCTCTCTCGCTCTCTTTGCAGGCCGTGTTCGACTGCGTGGTGACGTCCCTGAAGAACGTCTTCAACATCCTCATCGTGTACCAGCTCTTCATGTTCATCTTCGCCGTCATCGCCGTGCAGCTCTTCAAGGGCAAGTTCTTCTACTGCACCGACAGCTCCATGAACACGGAGAAGGAGTGCCAGTAAGTGCACACAACAAGACCACCACTCAAAACCAATTGTCTTTGGTTTGTTTTTGTCTTCATCTTTTAATCGTACAGCATAGCGAATTGAGTTAACGCAACGCTTGTGTGGAATGGAGGAGACAAGCATTGTCAGTGTGACTATAATCGGGGGTTGTTTTGATATGCTTTGTTTTGATATGCCTGGGGGTTGTTTTGATATGCTTTTACGTATCGAACCAGCATTATTAGTCTTTCTCACGATTTATGATACTGATCTCTGAGGATTGTACATTAAAGAAAGTATACATGTGTGCACCACAGAGGCTACTACATCGACTACACCAGAGACAAGAAGGAAGTGAAGAGGAGAGAGTGGAAGCGACACGAATTCCACTACGACAACGTGTGCTGGGCCCTCCTCACTCTCTTCACCGTCTCCACCGGCGAGGGATGGCCTCAGTCAGTGACTTTGGTAGTACAAATGGGACATTGCCTTTTCAAACGAACAATAAACAAGAGTTGGATTTGTCTTCCCTGGCAGGGTGTTGCAGCACTCAACCGACGTGACGGAGGAGAGCATGGGGCCGAGTCGAGGGAACCGCATGGAGATGTCTGTTTTCTACGTGGTGTACTTTGTGGTCTTCCCCTTCTTCTTTGTCAACATATTCGTGGCTCTGATCATCATCACCTTCCAGGAGCAGGGCGACAAGATGATTCAGGAGTGCAGTCTGGAGAAGAATGAGGTGCGGCTCTGTCGCATCACCACACACACACACACACACAGCATCCTAACCGTTTTTGTTTTTTTTAATGTGAGCGACACCACACATGACGCGGGGGGAAAAAAATCCCCATGTGTGTGCTTACTGCTTTTATAGCATTTGGTATAGCCCAGATGATCATCATTGCACACCACACAGGTTTGCCATATGTCTATTTGCAAGCATAAATCTTTAACTAAGTTAACGTTCACAATGTATCAGTCCAACGGTTTTCTGAGCTGATCGGCGAGGAGAAAAAACAAAATCACTTTCCACACTACAAACCACAGGATAATTTTAACCTCAGGATCATTTTAAGATAATCAGTCCTTTGCTGGATTAAAAGGCAATGTGTGTACCACGCCTAAATCTTCAAGCATGCGTTCCTTTTATTTTTTTAATTGAATTTTTTATTTTTTTGTCTCTTTCAGAGGGCCTGCATTGATTTTACCATCAGCGCCAAGCCCATGACGCGCTACATGCCCCAGAACAGGCAAACCTTCCAGTACAAGCTGTGGCACTTTGTGGCCTCGCCCTCTTTCGAGTACACCGTGCTGGTGATGATCGCCCTCAACACGGTGGTCCTCATGATGAAGGTAAAACTTGAGTCAAATTGTATTTCTAATTCCTCAACAGCAGAGAATACAAGTATATAAGAAATGTCTGTTTTGTTTTATTTTTTTTAATTTATAAATAATTTGTGATACTTCATCAATTAAGTGATGTAATATACTGCATATTACAACACAGTTATAATGTGATATACAATATTGTATTATACATTATGATTGTAATATTATATGGGTATATTTTGATATTTGCCAGTATCATGGAATTAGTAAACATTTAGCATTTATTAGACAGACTTTCCAAATCTCTTACTATAAAAATATGCTGTTGTTTTTTTTTTACATATTGAAAATGATACTTTATTAATATCTGTACATGTATATTATAATCATATCATATCGTGAAATAATATAGACTGTGACTGTGACTTGAACAAAATTGTCAGAATCAGTTAATCAAGATTTACGATAAGGAATTTAAAGGATTTGAGAGGAGCCCTTTATGAGTGCAAATGGATTTTCATGCAAATATTTTTGTAATGTATATATATATTTTACAAATGTATAACAATATGTGGCACACAAATATTGGTACATATTGTATTGCAGTGCTATAATAATCAATCATTCACACTGTCATAATTTAACTTATCTCATAATTTAACTTATGTCATAATTTACCAGTATATATATATATATATTATGACATAGTGTATTACAGTGTAATAATTATGTTATTACTCGGGTATATTGTTATGGTTTTGCAGTTTCATGACATAAATCATAATGCACACTCCCAATCCTAGCGAGGAAAAGGGGTACAGAAAATGGATGGATGAATGAGGACTTCAACAACACCCCTGTGTTAATTTGATCATGACATCTTCTATGATGGACATTCACCAATAATTGAAGTCCTTTTTAATTTGTTTCTTCAGTACCACTCGGCCCCCACAGCCTATGACACTGTCCTGAAGCACCTCAACACAGCCTTCACCGTCCTCTTCTCCCTGGAGTGCATTCTCAAGATCATGGCGTTTGGTTTTGTGGTGAGGAAAAACAGGCAATGCCACAAACGTTTCTTGCTGAACTATTAAGTAATGTGTTCGTGTATGATCGTGCCGTCATTTTATTTCCCGCAGAATTATTTCCGAGACACCTGGAATATTTTTGACTTTATCACAGTGCTTGGCAGCATCTCTGAGATCGTTGTGGATTTACAGGTGGAGCAGAAACTCTCAAAATATGTGTACTATTATTGTCAAGGCAGAATTTCGAATAACATCTGTTATGTTCTTCTCCGGTCCAGTCGATGAACAGCATCAACATGAGCTTCCTAAAGCTCTTCCGAACAGCCCGCTTGATCAAGCTGCTGAGGCAGGGTTACACCATTCGCATCCTGCTATGGACCTTCGTTCAGTCTTTCAAGGTCGGAAATCTTTATCTCCCCCAAGAAGCTTATGTATTTGTTTTGTCAGATAGCAAAGCGTAAGGTTTAGGTGGCCAAGTCGCCGTGTTCTAAAGGAGACATAGTATGCATTTGTTTCACCAACATTTTTCAACATTTCTCCAGTGTCTTAATAACGATTATGTGACCCCCAAGGATCAATAATTATATCACACCCTGTTTCTTGTCTTGCTGAAATCAACCTAATTGAGAGGGTCCCCCTTGAGAGAGGGCGCCCCTGTCTAAAAACAAAAGGGGGATTCGTTTTATTTGTGGAGGCATCACTTCAAGACTCAGAGCGTTTCTCATCCAAACAGAACGGAACGTGTTTCCCCTGTGCAAGTAAATTCTGACTGTGCCGTCCACACGAATGCCAACACGGCGTAAAATATAGAAAGTGAAATTATGATAAAAAAGCAAAAACCAAATACAAATAGCGGCATCACAACGGAAAAATAAAGGAGTATAGCGGTTGCATGAGAGAAGTACAATCTATGGTCTAGATCTGTCTAAAGCTCAGTGCAGCTCTGCTTACCATCAGACTTTGAACTGATCGCAGGGGTGTCACACCCACGGGGGTTGTGGGACTTTATGCATGATAGTGTTTCACACAGCACAGGTGGCTGTCACTTGAAAGTGGCTCTGGATCTTTGCTCAGCCTAGCTGCCCATGTCATGGGCAGAGAAACTCGGTGTGGGTGGGGTTATGATGTAAATTTGCTTAAAAGATTTACTTTTTTTTTTTTTTTTATTATTATTATCTGTGAACAAGCCATTAAAAAAATAGTTTTAGCATCATATATATTTCCTTTCAATTTCAATATAAAATTGAATGTGATCATTTCTGGGCTCGGTTTCCAACAGGCACTTCCTTACGTCTGCCTGCTCATCGCCATGCTTTTCTTCATATACGCCATCATCGGAATGCAGGTAAGGTCTCCAGTTTGCTCTCTTCTGTGGAACCTCCGAAATCAAACTAGAGCGCGTCAAAAATTGTCCGGAAGAATAGTATGCCTCAAATTTCAAATCATGTCTGGAGTTCAAACAGTCATCGTGTCCCACATAAGAAACTCTCGTGAGACTTGAGAAGGTTTTTTTCCCCCCGTGATGCCACGACAGAAATTTTGAGGATAACCTACTATCTGCTACCCAGTACAATTGACTAATTATCAATTGCATACAAAATGTATTTTACCAAGCAGATGCCAGCCAAAATGTCGCTTAAAGCATAATGCCTAGTGACAGTTGTATGGCAAGTGTGAATTTTAAGATGCTACTTAAAACATTGTCTGTACAAATCAGGGAACAAGTTAATAAAGGTTTTACAATAGATCACATTATTTATTATTATTTCCTCTGGGAATTCTTTTAATTAGAGCAACTTGGAAGTCAACAAGCATTACACAGCGGACTGGTACCGTACTGTATTTTGTTGTTATGGTGTAACAATGATATCGCGTGTGTTCCGCAGGTGTTTGGAAACATCAAGCTGAATGACGAGAGCCACATCAATCAGCACAACAACTTTAAGACTTTTTTCGGCGCGCTCATGCTGCTTTTCAGGTGGGCCTCACGCAGCGTTAGCTAGCGCATGTTGATGTTCACTGTCATGCAAATAAGCCGCTCGCTGGTGTTTAAACCGTCAGGAGTGCGACGGGGGAGTCCTGGCAGGAGATCATGCTTTCCTGTCTGTCGGGTCAGGGGTGCGAGCCCGACCCATCCATCGCCCCCTTCACCTTGTCTCCGAACCACGAGGGGGGCTGCGGCACCGACTTTGCATACTGCTACTTTGTCTCCTTCATCTTCTTCAGCTCCTTCCTGGTCAGCAGTCAAACCATACTTAAATGATGACGTTTTTCTCGGGTTTTTAAATGCACTTTGTCACTTGTAGATGTTGAATTTGTTCGTGGCTGTCATTATGGATAACTTTGAGTACCTGACACGAGACTCCTCAATCCTCGGACCGCATCACCTGGACGAGTTTGTCAGGATCTGGGGAGAATACGATCGTCTGGCATGGTGAGAGTCGATCACAATTCCTTTCTCTTTTTTTTTCCAGCCAGTTTAGTCAGTCAATTAAAGGCCAAATTCAGGAAAATTATTTTTAACTTTCCCCCTCTTCCTACTATTTCTTTTAAAGAAGCATTACAAATCAGTAAAATACTTTCTTCTTATTATTTATTTACTTGTTTATATTTTTGGTATTTTTCATTTTAATTTGTAATCTTTTTTTATGTTACAATTGAGTCAAATGCTTTTTTTTTTTAGTTATGCTTTTTATTTTTATATAAATAAAATTATATCATGAAGGCCAAATCCAATGAGTTATTTCAACTTTCTTTGTAATGAGTTATTTACTTAATTGTATATTTTTCCTCAATCTAATGAGATACAATACCAGAGCTAAGATTTAAACTCGAAATAAAATCTTTCAGAAGGCTTTTTTTTTTATATTGCATCTCTCAGTACTCAGGACTTTGATCAAATTGGTTAATTATTGATATTAAAAAAATGTTTTAACAGCATGGCCCTCTACACTACTGAGTATAACTGTACCAGTATTGCCATAATTGCTCTCTGTTTCTCCAGGAGAGGGTAGCAGATAACCAAAGAAACGATACCGAATAGTGATGCCTTCAAACTCGCATCAAAGTCACTGAAATTGCACTTATTTTCTTTTTCTGTTCTTCTTCTTGCATATTGCACCATGAAGTGGGCGCATCCACTACACCGCCATGTATGAGATGTTAACACACATGTCTCCTCCCCTGGGCCTGGGCAAAAAATGCCCTGCCAAGATCGCTTATAAGGTAACAAGAGTGAATAGGAAGGCTTTTAAGGCACAAAGCAGGTATAATGCCATCGTTTCTTTTATTGTCACACAGAGGCTGGTGCTGATGAACATGCCGGTGGACGAGGACATGACGGTGCACTTCACCTCCACGCTCTTGTCGCTCATACGCACGGCACTGGACATCAAAATAGCCCGAGGTAAGGATCAGATGCATTTGCGCTTTGTCTGTGTGGGCTGGGCAAACTTTGACAAGAGCCACATTTAATTTATAAAAGATGGGTCAGGTCATTCATATATTAAGGCAAAACAAGTTAAAATGTGTGTGCAAAATATTTATTTATTTTAAATATTTTATTCCCATTTTTAGTTGTTATTTATAATAGATTTTATTATTATTAAATTATTTAACCAATGATTTAATTTAAAAAAATAATAAATAAATGTTGAATGTCAACGTAAAATTATTTATTTTACTTATAAAAGTATTTTATTTACAATCATTTTTTTTAAAAATGAATGAGATACATGGATAACAAAAAATATAACATTAACAAATACATTTTAACAAACCAATTTTGGGGGGGAGGAAATAATGCTGAACTAATGCAAGAAATATAACAGGACTCCTGTACAGCTTGACAAACGAGATACAAGAGCTGTATCAAAAAAAAATTAAAAATGCAAAAAAAAAAAAAAAAGCTTATCTTAACTAACAGTATTAAATTTACCATAGTAGATTATAATGTCTTTAGTCTTGATAAAGAAGCAGTGTGTGTGTGTGTGTGTGTGTGTGTGTGTGTGTGTGTGTGTGTGTGTGTGTGTGTGTGTCACAGGTGGCGAGGACCGCATCGCCTTGGATGTGGAACTGCAAAAGGAGATCAGCATCATCTGGCCCTACCTGCCCCAGAAGAACCTGGACCTTCTGGTTCCCATCAACAAAGGTGAGGCCTCTGCGCTGATGGCCAAGCAGCTGTGTTAGAGTTAACATTAGCATTGACTTGACTGGCTTTTGCAGACACGGACATGACGGTGGGGAAGATCTACGCCTCCATGATGATCATGGACTACTTCAAGCAGAACAAGGCCAAGAAGCTGCGGCAACAGCTGGAAGCTCAGGTCAGACCGACGAGATTGTGACTTTTACAACTGTATTTCAAAATCAAATACAAATAAAGATTTTCTTGTTGTTTTTACATTTAGAAGAGCAACCTGATCTTCAAGCGTCTGGATGCGTCCACCCTCCCTGAGGACATTCTGTCCAACGCGCAGCCTCTGGCCATGATGGCCCACAGCGCTGGATCCGCCCTGTCAGTTTATTTCTGCTTTAATTGCACATGTATGCACCTTTTTATTATTATTATTATTTATATGCCCATTCCCCATGCAGGACACGAGGGGGTTTTGTGGCCTTGAGTCCCATTTCACCACAGGAGCTGTTTCTGCAGTCCATAAACTCAGACACGGATGCTGGTCAACAACAGAACCTGGTAAGCAAAGAGTAAATGTTCAGATTGTACGTGTGATGATGACCGCAAACGTTTTTCACTTACACTAGAGTGGAACCTCCAGAGTTGACAAAGTTAGAGTTCAACTCAATTTTTGTGGACAAATATGCCTCAGAATCCCCCCAAAATGTTATCGTCATGCAAATTCAGCTCAGGGGGAATCTACACTGTAAAAATCCAAAATCTTACCTTGTGATTTTAACTTATTTCTAGTAAAAACATCTTAATGTACTGATTCTAAGACAGTTTTGACTTATAGTCGACTTTTTCAGCAAGCGAAAAAGAGGTCCATTTTATCATTTTAAAAATAATAATCTTCGATGTCCTTTCACCTGGTTTGCGAGATAATTTGGGTTGAAAATGCCCAGAATGTCCTTTTTCAAGCTATTCTTTTTCACCTGGCAGTTGAGATTTCTCATTAATATGTGACATGTGGAAAAGTTTTTGTCTGATTGGATCGCTCATCTTCTCAATTTAAATATAGAAAACAACTTCACTCTGATTGACCGTTGGCAATATTTCGGTGGCCAAACATCCATTGTGAACCCGCGATTGGATCATTCGATGTGGGGTCTTACTATCATCGCGAAGCAGAATTTACCAAGCGTTATTACTCACAACCCCACATTTATATAAATAAGCAATGTTTTGAGACAAATATAAAAAAAGTGTGATTTTTATTTTTATTTTTCAGCATTAAAATTGCTGAGTTGAAGTTCTGGTCCATGCAGTTTTACTGAATTTTGGTCACAGTATATCGTACAATGTTTAGCTTATTTTTACACTTGTATGTTTCCAAAGGTTTCAATGTTAATTTAAAAATTGCTTGTAGATTTAATAAAGAGTTTATGATGGTGACAATTGAATGAAAATGACTTCATGTTCACATTTTGGATGAGAAAAATTGTTTTAAAAGTAAAACCAACTGGAAGTCAACCAGCATAATTGAACGGACTTTGTTTCCACTTTGGAGGTTCCACAAAACCTGGACAAAATAACAAGGACACATTTCTATTGTAATCTTGTAGAAATTCTTCCCATAAGAGGAAAATCTGTTAGTCACAGTCCACATTTTCTTCCATTTTTACTTTCAATGTGTCCCAATACGTTTGTCCCTGCACTGTAGTTTCCATTCAAGAAAGCATTCCACACTTGCAATTCCTTGTCACTGGCTGCATTAATTCCAAACTACTTTCTCACGCCATGGTAGAACATTTCTTCTGGAGTCTTCTACTGTAGTGGGAGAAAAGTCTGTTGTTCATGTCAGTTATCTCCACACTGTCAGGTTTAGTGGGTTACAGATGAGAGGAGCTTGTTGGCGCTGTGGACGGATGTCCTTTTGTGTGTGTGTGTGTGTGTGTGTGTGTGTGGCTCTCAAGCATGACGGCTCAAATATGGATCCCATCTTTCCCTGTGACGCATCTCTCTTCCTGTCGTTAACTCGCCTGTTCCCCGGCTGGACTAAAGCGCCGGTGATAGTGGCGCGATAGATGATCGAGGCAGGTCCTCCTCCTCTGTCTTTGCTCACCCAGGTGGGCGAGTGCCGTTCGGGGATTCCACTAGGGAGGGGCCTGTGCGTGCGGGCCTCCTCCGTGCCGCGCCTGGCTGTAGAGTGGCAGGTACACACTTCCTGCATGATACGGTCTCCTATGTGTGCTGGACTTTCCCCAGCGGCTGCATGGGCGACATTGCGACAGTACTTTTTTGTCCTTATGGGCCACTCCAACAAGTGCAAGTTTTTGACTTTGATGCTTTGGAATTCTGATGAAGGCTTACCGGTAATTGTCAGAAACGTGGCTGTGGGTCACTGCTCTCCTAAAGTCAGGAGGGGGCTGCATGGTTCCTATGGATGCTTGGACGCTTTTGGAATTTCTAATGTCTTACAGGTCTGAAAAGTTGTTACAGTATTTTCTTTGGAGGGTACTGAACCACATTATGTTTCATTAAAGCATAACTACATATATTGTGATAAAGTAATGTCATACTTATCATGGACATCTTCATCAAAATGTGTGGTTGGTTGTTTTTTTTTTTTTGTTTTTTTTATCACAGCTGTAAGGGTAAACAATTGCTGGAAAATGTCTCCTAAAAGTGGACAAAATGATCCCAGTAAAAAAAAAAAAAAAAAAATTTTTTTAAATGGATATCTGATATAATTGTTTGTTGGTTAGATGGAGCAGTAACACAAACCATATTAACATAACATAAACAAAAATGTTATATTTTCCTTTCATTTTTTGTCTTCCTTTCCTATTTGGAAAAACACCATTGTGTTTTTTTATAGCATAATACAATTGTATTTTGTTGTGTTTAAAAAAAAGGGTACTTTTTAAGATGTTTTTAAAACAAAAGCAATTGGTGGATGAATTGCAATGTATTGTGATAAAGTAAAACAAATCTTCTGAAAAAAAATTTGAATAACTGATTAATTTAATTTATTGTAACTAAAGTAACCAATATTAATATTTTTGTAATGAATAAAAACAATTATGAATTTAAACTAGGTCTACTGTGACAGAGTACAAATAACATCATATTTTTTAATAATGATATAACTAAATTGCTTCATTTTAATATCTGAAAAGGTGCATGAACCCAGAGGCTTAACCTTTCTTACTGAAGCATGCAGATGAAAGCTCCTAACTTTAATGATCTGAATATAATGTGGGTCTTTTTCATGTTTTTTTTTTTTTTATTATCCAGACGGAGGGTGCCGGTGGATCAATGAAGCGTTCCGCCTCTTCCGCATCAGACCAGCACGTCAACGGTCTTTGGCCGGAAGAGAAAAGTCCCGAGCGCTTTTATCGACCTCGTCACAAGAGCTACAAGGCGGCAGGTCAGCCAGCAAATCGCATTGTCCGCCATCTGTCGTCTGCCATATTTTTAGTACAGGGGCTGATCATCGTCATTTCCGTCTCTCTGGCCAGTGTCTCGGTCCGAGCACTGGCAGCGGGGCGAGCGGGACCGAGGCCGGTCCAAGGAGCGTTGCCACCTTCTCTCTCCGGGCGCGTCGCGCTGCAACTCGGAGGAGCGCAGCTTGCAGCCGTCGCGTTCCTCCAGCGTGGAGAGGACACGGCACCGAGACAAACAGGTACAAAATAAATAGATAATGTTGTTGATAACCAGGCAAAAACGGATTGGGACAGCTGGCAATTTTCAGATAGAAAGTGGTCAAGTCCAACCCCTGATCGATTCATTAATCGATTGCTCAGTAGTACGGTAATGGCGACCATTTTATTGACGACTGAATGGGCCGCAATGTGTTAAGCGCCGCTCTACCACTTGCTTACCACAGCATGACTGACTGACTGATTGTTGTTCGAACCATCCTTAGGGTAACAGCTCAGACAGTCCCGTGCCCTCCACATCGGAATCCAGCACCCCCAGTGTCCGACGACCTTCATCGCAGACCCCCACCCGCTCTCGTCCTCACATCTCCTACTCACCGCTCGTGTGTCGCGCCGACCCTTCCGTCGGCGAGGACGACGAGACAGAGACCGCCGGGGGGGACCGGGAGGCCGTCGGCGACGAGCGAGGGGGCGAGGCGGGCCTGCACCCGTCGCCTCTACGGCGCTTCCCCTCCGAGCCCTTCCTGGCCTCGCAGGAAGAGGACCACAGCCCCGATCCCACCGGCCCCATGGAGACGTTGACCTTCGAGGCGGCCGTGGCCTGCAGCCTGGGACGCTCAAACACCGTCAGCTCTGCCCGCCCGCGCTTGCGGACCGGCTGGCAGGTCCCCAACGGACACTTTCGCAAGCGTCTGGCGCAGACGGCCTCAGTGGCGGGCAACGACCCGCTCAGCGACACCGAGGAGGATGACCGCTGCTAGGGACAAAGACACAGCGACTCTTTGCTGTCAATATTTTAAAACACAAGCTGACAGCAACAAAGAAAAACTTCTTCCTGAAACTGTCCTTGCCAATTCACATCAAACAATTACTATTTAAAAAGCACAAAAAAAAAAAAAAAGCACAAAAAAAAAAAAAAAAAAAGGTCTACTTCCTGCCTTCTACTTGATGAGAGAGGAACAATTGTTCATTGGAAGCAGCCACAGGATGAAAGGATAGTAAAGTGGGGTAAACACATATGATTTTTGTTCATAAATAGTAAACGTATTTAACATTTAGAATTGTCGGCCCCGACCGTTTTCCCAGCAGCTTGGGGAGAAAATCCACTCAGCCCGATTGTACAGTAGTTAACGCGTGTACCCTGCTTAAAAATACAGTACTGGGCAAAAGTTGAAATAGCGCATTAGCCTCATTTCACACAGCAACACGGTATCCCACGACTTTGTTCTGCCGTGGTGCATGGGCCTCGGAAAAACCTATAACATTTTGGTGAGGGTCTGGATAAAGGTCCGGCTACTATTTTCGACACATTTTAAAGCATCAATGGAGCAGTCCACCCCCAAGAATCATAATGGCACCTCCCGTCTGTTTGCCATGCTCCGCGAACCAGAAGGCGGCCAAACTCACAAATGGACAACAGATTAATTTTTTTGTTAGTTTCGTTTTTCATTTTTGTTGGTTTTGGTGGAGGTTTATGCTCAATCTACTGACATTGTACCAATACAATATGGTCATTATAGCATTTATAAACAGGAAACCTAATGGCGACCTCAGACTTTTCCACAGTACTGTACAATGAATCAAATGATAGCCATTAGATGATTTAGTGTTGCTCATTGCAGTGTTTAAGTTTAGTGTGAATATGTAACTACATTTTCCTATCAATGACTTTTCTGTAAATACATTGTGACCATCACAGCATCCACACAAAGAAACTAACAACTTTTCCAAGTATGGATCACCGAACGACAGTAGTGCTGGATTTTATTTATTTATATTTTTTAAATACACTATGAATGGATCTGCATGGGGGGGGGGGGTCATTTTTCCCCCCCCATCTAATTCATTACTTGTGAGATAAGAATGCACCTGTAGAATAATAGAAAACACGCTTCTTTGTCATTTCAACCAGCTAAATTAACCTTTAAAATCTTTCTTCTATATCATTCCTGTTTAATGTTTTTGCCAGTCGACAGACACCCTTTACAGATGGGAGCAATGTAATCTATCAGGAACACCATCGACACTTTATATCAGTTGATCATTTTTTACCTTGTGAATATTCAAAATAGAAACCAGTGCAGACAGTGACTGTAGAGACACATCACTACACGTTTCTCTACTACTTACTAATAATGTACAGAGGCTCTTTGTAACGTTTAGGAGAAAATAAATAAATCGTAAAAAGGCTGGTAAGCTTTAGAAGTCAAAGCTTTATTTTGAATGGTCGCTAAAGATTTGCGTGTTTGTTCAAATTGCCCGAACAAACACAAATCTGTGACAATCACGAACCCCACCCCCCCAAAAAAGATTTGTTTCATGAGTTCCTGGAAAGAAAATACAAACAAAATTTGTAAGTGTATAATAGCTGTATATACAAATAAATGTGTCCCAACTCCACACTGTTATTGAGTGTGCATTTATTGAGCTCTACACAACTGAACAACTCATTCAAAACATTCGTTTTTATAAATGTGACTCTAACACCAGCGATTTCTCTAAATCAAGTTAAAAGTTTATGGTGGAGCTAAAACAGGGTAAATATTAAGTAATATTGTAATGGTCTTCAAAGACAAACTATTCCCGACTACAATGAACGCGTCACGAGATGCAAACGTAGCTCATGGAAAAAAATCAGTTATGGTTAATAATAAACAACGTGATCAGAAATCAGAACGACGCGTAATCTACATTCGTAAATGCGAGTTTATGCCTTTTGGGGCATAAAAGGACGTGTCACTCATTTCCATTCTGGTGTAATTGGAATAAGGGGCGGGACTTTGATATTGTTTTGGATGTAATGAAACGAGCCAATGGGCTCAAAGAGTTTTGTCATGACGTCATAACCAAACGACACTCAACATGTCGGTGTAAAGATTAAGAAGCGGCTAGCGAGACAGGATAGCTTGGAAACTGTTTAAATGTTACTCGTGGCGGATAAACCACGAAAATGGCGCTTATGTCGGAGTTCGAGACGGTTTAGTTGAAGTGTGGGCACCGCTTTTGTCGTGGATATTTTTTTTTGTACAACATTCCGTACTAGCGAGGAAATGAGGAAGTCGCCCAGCTGCTGGACGACTCGAGCTGGTTAGCTGTTAGCAGGAGTTCTTTGTTTTTTGGATTCGAGGCGGAGCTTTGGTGTAAACATGAGCTGAAACTGAGTGTCATCAAACATGCCGTCTTCACAGTGAAGATACTTGTTTAGTGTGTGTGACATCACCATAGAACAACAAGAAAGCCATCGTGGGCGTCAGTTGTAGCGTTTATTTCAAGATATTCTGTTTGGGAAGGGCACTAAACAAAGGGGCTACCCAAAAAAAAAAAAAATGGGCAACTGTCTGAAGTCGCCAACGTCGGACGACATCTCTCTGCTTCATGAGTCCCAGTCTGACAGGGCGAGCGTCGGGGACGGGACGGATCCAGACCTTGAACCACCTCCCCCTTACCAGGTGAGCACACAACAACAAACACCAACTCGGACTTGAATCAATCAAAAATAACTTTATTATGACTGTTGAGACGTAAAAGCCTTTTCACAGTGATGTCACACGTACTTCCGGGTGGCAAGGGACCAGAATGGATACTATAGTGCTTAATGTTGTTACACTTTGTTTGGAATCACACTTTCACCATGTGACTGGCTTTTCAAGATTGTCAACAGTCGTCAGTAAGCGTAAGCTTGACTCGTCTGACCACCACAAAAACCAGTTAGGGAAATGTTTGCCGTCTCTGTGCGCCAACAGGAGCAGGCCCACATACCCATGTACCATCCCACGCCCAGTCAGGCCCGTCTGGCCACCCAGCTGACGGAGGAGGAGCAGATCCGTATCGCCCAGCGCATCGGACTGATCCAGCACCTGCCCAAGGGCGTGTACGACAGCGGCCAAGATGGCGCAGAGAAGAAGATCCGAGAGTAAGTATTGTGAATTATGACTCATTAATAATATCACATGCAGGTGTGGCGCCTTGTCCTCTTTCAGCAGGTCTGAAACTTACAGAAAAAACACATATCGGCTAATTAATGTGACAAATTTGAGTAACAGACAAATTACTTTTTCATACTATTTTAATTAGTTTATATTGTCATTTTTGTTTGGCAGGTGTGTGATCTGCATGCTGGACTTTGTGTACGGCGACCCGGTGCGGTTCCTGCCTTGCATGCACATCTACCACATGGACTGCATAGACGACTGGCTCATGAGGTCCTTCACCTGCCCGTCCTGCATGGAGCCCGTCGACGCTGCCCTGCTCTCCACCTACGAGACCAACTGACGCACTCCTCCTTCCCCGTCAGCTCGCCTTACACGTGACCACTGTGGGTTTAGCTTAAAAACAACAAAGAAAAGGTTGGCTGTCGTCTTGCACTTTGAAAAAGATGTTGTTCGAACACCTCCCATGTGTTGCTAAGAACGTTTCAGTCAACTATGTAGCGGAGATCTGTGTGTGTTTGTGTCTGTATGTGTGTCCACTTGAGCAGGTCTCAGTGGTCACCTCACTCTTAAATTATTCACCCAAAATCTTAAAGCGTATCACTAGAGCTCACACTTTATTAGCAGTTGCCTAATGCTATACTTTACATATTTATGCATCTTGATTGACTATTGTGTGTGTGTGTGTGTGTGTGTGCGTGCGTGCGTGCGTGCATGCGTGCGTGTGTCTGTCTGTCTGTCTGTCATTCACTGGCAAGAGCCAGTATGAATGTTTTTAGTTGGAATGAACATGGTGTATGTAACATACTTTTATGTGAAGCCCCCTGGCTCACCTCATACATATTCAATACAGTAATCCTCACTATATCGCGGTTCACTTATTGCAGATTCAGTGCATTACAGATTTTTTGGGGGGGGTAAGTACAGTGCAGTTACTCACCTGCACATCTTTGGTTCATTTAGCATTGCTGGCTAATTGACTATAATGTGGCAGCAATGATTGACGTAAGAACAAATGGGTGTCTTTACTTTGGAGACAAAGAAGCCTAATTGAGCAGTTTCAAATCAAACATTTGGTAACCTACCAAGTTGCTTTGTAATACAGTGAACACTTAGCAAATGCCCACACTCATAACAATATGGAAGTTCTTGGTTGGGCCAACAATATGGAACAAATGCAAGTAAAGAGGAATGTTTAGCTTGATTTTCTCCAACATTTTAGTTAAAAAGAGCACTGCAAGGAATTGTGGGAAGCAGCAGCAAGCCCCATGATGCTTTGCGCTGCCTACAATGCAGAGACTGTCATTATGAGGCACATTGTCTGAAAAAAGAAAATCCGCAATGCACTGAATCCGTGATAGGTGAACCGCGATATAGCAAGGGAGCACTGTTACATATAGTATTGTGTATTATTATTATTAATTCCATGAGGGAAATAAACCGGTAATAACTGCACTCAAGAAAGTGCGCGCACAGACATAAAATACTTAAATGTGCATTTGTACTCTAACACTAACCAAAACAGCAGCACCTACTAAGACACTTAAGCAGTCCCTCAAATGAATTCAAGTGTGGACAATTTTGAAAGAAAGATGATCTTGCATTATGTGGAGACGACGACTTCAGTGTTCCAGTAGACCCTGACACGTGGTCGCTCCACAATGTTTGTTCCGCTCACTCTCCCTTGATTATTTTTCCATAGTCCTCCTCATGCTTTTCTGTTAAACTCCACTTTGACTTCACGTAAAATTGTTTTAATGTTATTTCCAAAATACCTTTTGCCATCTGCAGTTCAATAAATAAACACCGCTACCCCCTACAAAAACTAAAGCATAAGCAGAGCTTGGAAAGTACACGGGAAATATATTACATCTTGAGCTTAAAATGCTGTATGATGTAAAATAAGCAGAATTTTTAAAATAGCTGATGTGTGTGCACGCACAGCAGGAGGTCAGCTAGTGTAAAGGGCTCAGGCGGATTGTGACATGCAATCCACGGATTTGCACTTTAGAACAGTGTATAAAAACATATCATTAATATATGTAGACCTTATAATAACCTTGCACTATCAACTTTGTTACTGTTCTCTCAGCCCCGCTTGTGTGCGGACAGAGGTTTGCTCTCGTCCCGTCAATCTCCGCTTCCTAGAACTACGAATGAATGAGTGGCAGTTTGGATTCACTCGCGTGTCCGCTTGAAAAAAAGAATCCCGCATCATAATTTTTTGCATTTCGGAGTACATATTTTATTCTGACAAGAGCTGCAATGCTGTGTGTACTTACGCCGCCATTTTGACTTACTGCGCATGCGCATACACGCAGTTGTAGCCACAGTTTTACCCGGTCACGTACTCTTTTCCGAGATGATAATCTCTGCGGAACGAGGCATCTGATGGCCGTGAGGAGCTTCACGATTGTTCATGGTAGACCGCAACCGCAGCAGATGAATTGGATAAAGTTATGCAAGATTCATTTAAAACATCGTGACAGATAATTGATGAGTGCTAGCCAGCTAACTAGAACTAGCTGGCTTAGTAGTAGCAGATGTTGCCAGCCAGCATGGATTTACGCATTTTACGGCACCGGCATATAATGGACCACGGCCACCATGAGGTGAGGGATCCTGGTTAAAGTAAGCCATTTTAAACTTAAAAGAAGCGTTTTGGCAACAGCTTTTTTGGGAGGGAAAAGCGGTTGACAAACACGTTGCCTTCTCTGTTGTAGCAACAAAATCTGCGACAGCCCCCACCCAAAAAAAACAAATAATAAACTGCTACCAAGGTCTTCACCAGGGGGCAATCGATAGTTTTCAAGTGATCAAGTTGGATTTTTAATTTGTTGGGCAACGTCTTCATTCTGTAACAGTTCAAGGAGTAACGATTTGATTGTGATTCGCTAATCATTCGTTACTGTCAATGCGTATAGCGAATGGGGATTCCGACGGCGAGTCCGAGCACAACCGGTAACAATATAAAATATTATTCAATGAACCATGTTTTGGTTACAGCAGGTTATCATTCAAAGGGGGTAGCGTGACATTTTCTTACTTTTACTATTTTTTTGGGTTGCATTTAGGGTAGTTGAGACGCAGGAACGCCTCACTGCGCAAACCTCTGTTCAAACCCAAATTGTGTTAATTACAAAAATAGTTTTTATATCATGTTTTTTTTTCCCCCTTTGCAGTGTTGTAAACACAATCTGAACGTGGTGTTTCCTGTAATCCTGTTTTATTTCTTATGTTTGTGTTTGTTTGTTGGAACAAGGGCAAACTAGCCCTTGTGTGTAAAGAAGAAAATACAATAAATTTGGAAAGACCTTCCTTGGTATGATTCGTGTCATTGATACGTCCTCTAATAATCTTTAAGCCAAAGAAAGCTCTACGTAAATATAAAAATACCTGCATTCACCAACATTTCAATAGGTGCACAGTTCAATGAAATCAATGCAACAGCTGTATCAGAAATACAGTACTTTGTTTTTAATGACAAAAATGTAAAACAGTATTTGTTTTATTTTTATTTTTTTTATTTGTATTAATTTATGTTCACGTATTTTTCTGTTTTTATTTTGTTTTTATATTTAAAATACCTATATTCTCTATTGGATGTTTATATTTTTTCATTTATGAATTTTACATTTTAAATCAATACCTGTATGACAGTGTCAACGTTATCTAAAAGGTACATCTGTAATATATATATATATTTTGTAGTACATTGGTTATTTTTTTCATATATATTCTAATCGAAATGTTTTATTTAATTTAGAGTTGTGCATTTTATATTTTCAAATAATAATTACATCGTTTTTACATGAATACCTTTCTGACAGCATCACAGTTGTTTAAAAAATAAGTTTATTCACAACCAAACAAGCACATCAGGCATTGACATTTAAGTCTTGTGTTGTAATCAGGGACCTTCCGTCCATTTTGATTGGAACATTCTGCTTTCTTTTGACACGCTTAATCAGATTTTCTGCACCGGAACACAGGGGAGCTTTTACTTGGAAATCAGAGTTGCATAATAAATCCGTCTTTAGAAAACTCTGCTAGTAATTCAGATTTTCTATGGTGACATATTTAATCTCGGCAAACATCCTGACAATGTCGGTTTACAGAGTAATTGCACTCAAGTTTGCCTGACACGACGGGAAGCAAATCATTCGAGCACAAACGTTCTCTTCAAATAAAAACCACACTCATTTGTCTAGAGAGAGCATTTATTTTGAAAGAGACCCAAAATATCTGCCATCATGGCTTGTACATGCCGTGGAAAGTGACGGGCATGGTGCACTCCACCTCAGCCCGGGCGATCTCAGACAGGTCCTTGGCGTTGAGAATGAGGAGGTACCCTGGTCTCTGGGAGCCAGGCGCCACCACGATGGTCAGCAGCACGCCTGGCCACGCAACAGATATCGCTTCACATTGGCACACATCAATTGTTGTCTATTGGCTTTGCTTTTTATTTGGCTTTTTTGCCACACGTGGACCACAAAGTGAGACCGAGCCTCAAGAAGGGGTGCCATGAAAGTTATGTAACTCAAGGTAGTGTTTACATAGTTAACGTCTTTTTACACTAGTACAAACAATGTACTATTCTCATTTTAATGTTGATATTTAAAATGTAACTGCTTTTTACACTTGTAATCACCTTCATAATGGAATTTTTCACTTGAGTGTTTTGAGATGAACAGTGATAGAGAGACTCGCCTCCAAGGCGGAAGTGCAGGTGAGTACACGATTGTATGTTTTTGAATGTCAATTTTAAAAGGACCTCACTTATTTTTTTTCTTGTACTCAACTGAATCATATATGAACGTCTTTTTACACTGGTCTGACGGGAAGTCTTTATGTGAAGACCCGCGCCTCCGAGTCACAATCGGTAGCCTCCCACCGGACGTCGCCATGTGCGTCTCAAAGGGGATTCGAACTAGGTCATTTCTTTTTTGCACTTGTGACCGTTAAGAATGTAAAAATGTGTTATGATGGTGACAGTTTGACTCAAACAGATTTTCTGTTCCATCGTTTCCTACAATGAGAAAAGGCTTTAAAAATCCGAACAGCTATCATCTTTGATACGCTGATGATAGTTCCTCTCTTCCACCAGCATAAATTACCCACAATGCAAATGACCTATGATAGCTTCACTTCATATTTGAATTTAAAAACACCACCGAGTTTGTCTATCCATTTGTCCAATTTCTATTCTGTCTGCCCTCATTAGGGTCATGGGTGAGCTGGAGCCTATACCAGCTGACTTTGGGCAAGAGAAGGGGGGTACACCCTGGACTGGTGAGCAGCCAATCACAGGCAACATATAGACAAAACAAGCAATCACACTCCCATTGGGCGATTTATAGAGTTTTCAATGAACCCAACATGTTTGTTTTGGGAATGTGGAAGGAAGCTGGCGTATACTCAAGCACGGGACAGAACATACGACTGAAGTCCAGATTCGAACCCAGAACCACAGAATTGTGAGGCAGACGTGCTCATCAATAATCCACCCTGCTGCCGTACCCAATCGAATGAGATCCAATGAAATCATCGGATTAACCCCTCAGTGTCAAATCAATAGTGAGCGTACATACCGTCGTCCTCATCAACACCGTCGGGGGTCTGCACAAAGAGGGGCTCCGAAGGGTACGAGTCCGGCTCTTGCCAAATCCAGGTCTCCTTGGTCTTCACGTTCAACTTGCAGATCTGCAAGACGGAAGCTCAAGTGAACCCAAGGGCAGCGTGTGCGCGCGACAGCTTGCCCGTGAGGCCCAGTCCGCACCCTGTCTGGTATGAAGTGGTTGAGACCCAGGCCGTAGGCGTACGTGTAGTTCTTCCCTGCGTACTTTTCATAGTTGATCTGTGGGAACTCAAATGCTGCAAACACATCAAAATGCACTGTGTATTACTATGTACAGTATTAGTATTTTACTGGCTTCTGATTTCAAAAGTAATTTCCATTCATTTGTGTATATGTAATAATATGAGGCAATCATATTTGCAGCCAGAACGGCCCTCCGAGTGGAACCAGAACTCCGATGTGGCCCGCGACAAAAATGAGTTTGACACCCCTGGTGTACGGCCGACTCGTTTAATTTCGCCCGCCGAGCATTTATATTATCAAGAGTCTGTTTTTGTCTGCTGCCAGGTCAGCCTTGCAAATGGGAATCTGTTCTCAATTGCCTTGCCTGGATGAATAAAGGTCAAATAAAACATTTAAAAACATTATGTTCTGTAATTTTGCTGATTTTCTTTCCCTCTAAAATTCACCAATGGTTTTATTCATGTTCATTCATTCTTTTTTTAAATCTATCATTAAACATATATGTTTAACATTACATGCATGCTGTATATTTAATAGAATTGGTTAAATATAATCATAATTAAAGTAATAACAAACAAATGAGAATTAATTATTAAAATGAACTTTTATAATTGATTTATTGTAAATAATAAAATGCCCAACTATTAGTTAAATAATATATATATAAAGTATATAAAGTGTGTATAAGTGTATATAAAGTTAAAACATTTTATCAATTGTTACATAATTACAATACTACGTATAACAAATAACACAAACATAAAAATGAACTATTTTATTTAGAAACAAACAACAATTTCCATACACATCTATTTTTATTTATTTTTTTTTTACCAAAATTAAAAAACAAATATGACCCTTAATCACAAACATTTGCTGATACACTACTGTTCAGAAGTCTGGAAGTCAATTAAATAAAGTCCTTATTTTTAAAAGATTTTTTTTTTCTTTTTTTAAACCATATTGACAACATCTAGAGACTGCAATTTGGATTATTATAATGTTCATCAAAAACAGTGCTTGTCTTTCATAGATAAGACAAATACTGAAAGTGATCCCAAACCTTTGACCGGTAGCTTGCATTTATGGTATATTTTGGTATATTCCTAAACTGTGTCAAGACTGAACGCGTGAATGCATTGGAGTTTTTACCCTGACGAGGTCCAGCGAAGAGCACCTCGGGCTCCAGCCAGATGGTCCCGTCAGCGTGCATGACTGCTGTGGCTGTGGTGTAAGGCAAGCTCACCAAGTTCTTGCCTTGCTCCTCCTGCATCACATGCACAAGAGCTGAGCCTCTGTGAAGCGGTGTAACAACCGCAATCGGATCATTAGATGACATCGGCGCCAGGCTCTGCTGTGACGGATCAAATCCAACTAACAATTGCTTTCGACACTTCGAAACTTCACACCCCTATCCTACTTTTCTGGGAGTTCGACATATGTTACGGCTCTGATATGTTACGTTATGACGCTGGGTCTAAGCTCTTTCATGCAGAATTCCTGCGAAATGAATATTCCAGCCAAGGGATATTGTCAGATTGTGACAATTGCCCTCAATACAAAAGGACAGAAGTGAGTGAGGGAGTTAAACTTCTGTCTACTGTCTTGACATTTGAGAATTTCTCTTGCCTCTGTTACGGTTCAGCTTCTATCTTCGAATGCCGAAAATGGCCGGGTCTAACTGCTTTCCGGTAAAGATCCTGCAAAATTGCCCCATCAGAGCAGTAAAAGAAGATCGACCGCGTTTGCCTTTTTCCGGACGGCAACAAATTGGTTTCAACACAACACGACTGGATGTCAGGTGTTCAACTTCACACCGCAGTCCAAGCATTGTGGACACCTCACCGTCTCTGATACTGCCGCTGAAGGCTGAAGCAGCAAAGTCTAGCCTTTTTTTTTTTTTTTCCACAGAGCGCTTGCAAAATAGCACAGATGTAACGGAAGCTCCGTCATTGCCTTTCACTCAGAACCGAGCTGAGTGGGATATTACCGAACATTGATAACTGCGTTCAAAACAACTGATTGCGGCGGTGAGTGCCAGGTGTTCCACTTGACACCGCAGTCTCGGCATTCTGGAAGTGTCTTACACAAGTGTCGTCGCGTATCTGTGACGACTCTGATACTACCTCCGAAAGCAGAAAAAATGCCAGGTTTTACGGACCGTATGAAAAGATCTATTCTATGTGCGTCACCTGAAGTCAGTTGGGATTTATAGAAAGCGTG